>NC_134700.1:233135387-233262387 GCF_043290135.1 Rhipicephalus microplus
GAGCATCAAGTCGAAAATAACTTTGTTTTGTCTAAAACTAGCAACAGGCGCCTTGGCCGGCATTGCAAGTCCCGCTGCCGCATGCGATTGGTCGAAGCTCCATGACATCAAGTTCAAAACGGGGAGTACAGCCAAGGAGGCATTGGTACAGCCATAGCCTCCTTAAACAGCTGACTGCGCTCACCGGCAGGCAATACCTTGTTAGTATCTTTAAATGATAAAATCGGCTAGTTCCTGTTAGTAGGACGAACTGTTGAAATAGCATCGAGTTTGCCGTGCATCCGCACATGTTCGAACACACCGATGTCAGCGCCGATGATGCAGCACAGGAAAGTGTCCCAACCAGCCTCCTTAAGCCGCATTGGAAACATCGACTGGTACGTACAAAATGCACTTTAGTGCCTAATTTGACTGTAGTAAATTCACACAAATGATACGTTCAACCATGAATATTAAATGCAATATAGAACAATAGCATCGGCACTCGCTTTTAGAGTATTGGTACAGCCGGTTCGCGCTACGCTCGTGCACCGTTCAGAAACATGAGTTGTTAGTGGATTTCACTGCTCCGAGTGCTGTACTGTTGATACAGTCAGTATTGCACTTCACAGAGGGTAAGAAGCATGCAATGCAACAGTGCGCTACCGCGGGAAAAGGAAAAGCCACACGAGTGTCGCTCTTTGCTGCAGAGGTGACATGAGCTCGGAACTGCGCTGCAAGCTTGCGAATGAATAGTTTGGCCCATATGTAGCAGTTATGCTTACAATGCTGTCGCTTTTTCTAAATTCTGGCCAGTACTACAGTGATGGTGTGTTGAAATGCAAGCGATATGTTAGCTTCATTAGAAGCATGCAACTAATGTGTAGATTAGCTGATTTCGATGCTGCGTATCGATATATCTGTGTACATGGGTTTTCGCCATACGTACATGGGTTTTCGCTCACGCACGCACTGGGTCCATACGAGGAAGGAGGAAGACTACTACTGCTGCCTCGAAAATTGGCAGATTCGCGACTGGCAAGACCATCCTAGGTGCATGACGACAAATAAGTTTAAAAATTTGTGCCTGAAAAAGGACCTTTTAGAAGTGGCCCTGCAACGGAATGGCACGCCAGCAGACTTATCAAGGCAGATGTCTGTTAGAAGCAGGAGATGAACTGGTGGTTAGGCTTTGTGTTGGAACTTCGTGTTTACAGTGCTGTGCACTTCTTCAGAAAATTAAGACATGCATGCTACAGACAGTTTGTCTACATGACGTTGAAGGAAACTGGCTATCAAATTGAATCATTTTGCCCAGCTGCAATCTGAAATCAATCAGAAAAAGATGCCCAGAACCCGATGGCAAACACACTGATTTCAAGCACTCTTATGACTGATCCTTCCAAGTGTCAACTATTCCAAGTTCAACTATTGCTGGTGAATGTGAGGGATCTCACAAGTTCATGTACTAGGCTCGATATGTACTACTGTTACAGCAGGTACTTTTTGGAGTCACGTTGAATAAGAAATGAAAAACACCACGTACTGAGATGTGCCAGTCATTTATTCTTGCTCATCTACAGACAGCAAGGCACTATAACAGCTTCGACACACATGGCAACTAGACTGAAAAAATTCAATTCAATGTTGTGGTCTACAGCCTAATTTTAAAGAAAATAATCTTTGTAACAGACAAGCAACCACCTGTAACTTAAAACATACACATGCATAATAGTCATTGAAAAACAACTAAGTAATATTATTTGTAACACAAAAAAATTTTCACGGCACACACAAAGCTGTATACAATTAGCGACATGCTCAGAGTTTTGTTTGAATACTCAACATATTGCTGAGAACTCCCAATAACTAATGGCGTCTCTTTAACAGCCACTGAAAGACAGTGTTTGGCACATGTGCGATGTAACTCAGTCACAAGTTCCATTAATAGGGAGGCGATTGCCAGGCAGATACCAAGTGCAGACGTATCAGCCCCACGAAATGCATCACGAATGCGTGTAAAATTTGTAGTTGGTCCCTTTGATGCACTAGGAAATACTGGTTGTGGTCCAAAGACCAAGCCAGAGCCAATATTTGATGACAAAATGAAATACATCCTCAGATAAGGCAGTACAAGCAACGCATCAACATGCACACTCAGCCGGTATCAAATACAATACAACTTACAAGGTACTCTGATGCGTTAAAAACCAGCGGCCGGCGACCCCTTGCCAACAAGGAAGCAGGGCCACCGGAATGCGGGACGATGACTGTCTGCTGGCCACAAAGGACGCGACAACTCCCGTGCCGCTGTCGGGCTCAATTATGGCGCCTTACAGGAGACCAAGCCAGGCTGCAGGTGGCCAGTACACGTGGAAGGTACACGTGGAAGGTACACGTACGCGTCCGCCGGACAATCAGAATCAGTGGAGGCGACGGCATTGGCGCAGGGGCCAATTGTATTGATGGCCTGTCAACCCGGCATCGCGGGAACTTACTCGGAGGTGCTTTTCCACGACCTGGCAACACCCGTCGTCGACCATTCCGGGAACCGGTGTGAAAGGAACCCGAGCGACGGCGGAGAACCGATGAATGGGCAAGAGGCGGTGAATCTTCGAGGTTGTGGCGAGGAGAGACACATCTGTGCGTTACGATTGTACTGTAAGAGTGGTTGAATGGGGAGACAGGGAATAAAACCAGGGGTGCAGGGACAGTGAAGGGAGAAGAGAAACGAATAAACGTCTCTATATCTTGATGATGTCAGAGCGGTCATTTCCTCAAGGTGCCAGCAGATGAAAAGTTCTCGTCTTCGGCTTCCTTGGCGGTAGCAGCAAATGTCGCGCAACAAGCGAGAGGCGAGTGGAAAGAACCAAACGGAACGTAACTGGCGCAGTCGAGCAGGATCTGCATGGCTGAACTGAGAAGGACAGCGGGGAGCGACATCGACCGAGACTGACGACAACCACCTTCAACTGACTACCACGCTGCGGGATCAACGAAGCAAGGCTAGTCCACCGGATTCCGTGGAGGAAGAGCGCACCGCAAGGCTACTTCAGGCGGGTACCTCTTGATTTTCTGTTGGGCGCAGGCGATGACAAAGCATTACAACTTGCGAGACAGAGAAAGGGACAACTCGGAAATGAACGGGGACGGGGCAGGAAACTTGCAGGCGTTGGGAGTCGCCGACAGCGGCACGGGGGGTCATGGTAGGGGCACGTCAGATACGGTGTCGGAACAGCAGCTAGCGCTGCTCCAGCTTCAATTAAAAATTGCTGAGGCGGAAACGGAGAAGCAGCGTTTGATGCTGGAAAGCCAGCGGCTACGAGCCCGTAATGGGGCAGTGTCTAACGAGAGCGATGACAGCGTAGCGCTTGGCGGAAGGTCAGAGGAAGACAGGCGACTGAAATTCGCAAGCTTGTTAAGGGGTGTACTGGCACCTATGCCGAACCAAGAGGCGCTTGCGCCAATGTGGTTCGAGGATGTTGAGGCAACGCTCGAGTCGTATGAAGTTCCGAGCGAATGGTGGGCCGGGCTAGTTTTGCCACAGTTGAGTGAAAGGGCACGCGGGCTGCTGTGCAGGCTTACAGCACAGGAGCGCAAAGCTTACGTTAAGCTTAAGTCAAGCATTTTAGAGGGTCTCAGGCTTTCGGCGGCGGAGTACAAGAGGCTGTTTGCGGGATCGAAAAAGGGAGAAAGGGAGTCCTGGGATCAGTTTGCCGTGCGCCTTGAGAATTATTTCGACTATTATGTCCAGAGTTCAAAGGTAGGCACGTTCAAGGAACTCAAGCTGCTAGTTGTCGCGGATCGCTTGAAAGAATGTTTGAGCCCGGAAGCGAGAGCGCATGTCATTTGTAATCAACAGGAGTCCTTTTTGCTGCCCAGTGGCGTGGCTAGGCTCGCGGAGAGATTCGAGGAGAGCGAAAAGTGCAAGGCAGCACAAAAGAAGGCAAACGTAGAGGAGTGGCAAAAGAAAGCTAAAACAGCGGTAGATACACCCACGGACGGAAACGGGAAAAGGTGATGTTTTGAGTGTAAGGGTGCTGACCACATTGCCAGGAATTGCCCCAATAAGGGCTCAGGTGCAAGGCAAGGCACTAGGCCAGCAGGACAAGAAAACGGTCCAGTGGTCGCGAGGGTGACGGCTTCTGCATTCGGGTCAGAAATAGCAATGGCAGACAGGTTGTGGCAGCGCAAAGAGCAGAAACAACCCTCACTGGAAACTGTAACGCTTAAGAGCTCAGGTCAATCATTAAACGCCGTGGTAGACTCAGGAGCGGAGGTGAGCGTCATCAGAAAGGCAGTGGTACCTCAGTACGATGGTACGGGTTCGCAGATAAAGTTGACGGGAGCGTTCGGGCAACGGGTAACCGCTGAGTTGGCTTACGTGCCGCTCATAGCTACTGAAGGAAGTCCTTACGTGATGTCCGAGGCGGTGCAGTCGGCCGTGCTTTGTGCAATCACAGATAAGCTACTAGACGGCACCGACGCGCTGATCACGCCCAACGATTACGCACATGCTTCGAGGAAAGGGTTAAACGTGACATAGTGTCAGACGAGTGTTCAGCAGTCGAGGAGACCGAAGTTATGGTAGAGCTGTCGAATAAGGCATGCGAGGAGCAACGGGCGATGGCAGCCGTCATAACCGCGGAGAGCAACAGCGAAGGTTCCGAGCTGGTCAAAAGCAAACGACAGGAGTTTCGTGAGGCTCAGGAAGCAGACACCGCTTTGCGAGATGCTTAGGCGCAGGCAAAGGCCGGAACGCATGGCATGCTCGTTCAAGACGAGCTATTGTATCATCAGGAACACCTCGCGGGTCGCATCTGCAAACAGTTAGTGCTACCATCACACAGGCACAAAGAAGTGCTGAAAATGGCTCACGATTCACCATGGGCAGGTCATTTAGGAGAGCAGATATTTCCTCAACACGGGGTGCCAGAGACAATTCGCTCAGATCAGGGCACCAACTTTACGTCGAGGTTGACACAGGAGATGTTGCAAAGACTTGGGGCAACTCGGGATTTTCCACGCCCGATCACCCGCAAAGCAACGGCTTAGTCGAGCGCTGGAACGGCACGTTCAAAAGAATGCTTTCTCACATAGTCAGCAAACATGGACGCGAGTGGGATAGAATGATTCCGTTTTTGTTATGGGCACATTGTGAGGTCCCACATGCGACTACAGGGCGGTCACCGTTCGAGCTCATGTACGGGCGGGTGCCGAACGGGCCCCTATCCATTCTTAAAAGGACTTGGTCAGGAGACTGGGAAGTGCCGGAATCATTGGGTATGCCAGCAGCGGAATATCTTGCGAAGCTCCGAAGTAGTTTGGAAAAAGCTAGCGAAGGAGCCACCCGACAGAGTGAACTCACTCAGAAGGACTACGTAGGACGCTATAACTTAAGGGCCACAGACGAACAGTTTGTCACAGGGGACCAAGTACTATGGCTCGAGAAGGAAGGAGAGGGGAAGCTAGTGGCGAAGTGGAAGGGACCGATCACAGTGGTCGAAAAACTGCGACCGTACAGTTATTTAGATGAGCTCGAGGACGGTTCAAGCAGAACCATTCACGCTAGCAAGCTTCGCGCATATCACGCCCGAGTAACTGCAGTAGGAGTGATATTCGAAGGCGATCCAGAGAAGGTCAGGGCGATAAAGCAGATCCCGGCTCCCGAAACAAAGGGACAACTTCGTAGTTTCTTAGGACTAGCCAACTATTATAGGGACTACGTGCCCGAGTACTCCAAAGTCGTTATGCCTCTGACTAACCTAAATGGCCGACGTATTCCGCAGAAATTACCTTGGAATACAGAGGCGCAGGAAGCTTTTGACAAGGTGAAAAACTGTCTAGTGCAGGCGACGGCGTTGCAGGCACCAGACCCGGGGAAAGAATTTATCCTCGCCACAGATGCATCCGATTACGCCGTTGGTGCGTGCCTGGCACAGCAGGATCTGGTGGGCAAGGAGCGCCCTATCGCTTTTCTGAGCAAGAAGCTTAGCCCGGCTCAGACCCGATGGGCCACAATAGAAAAGGAAGCTCATGCAATCATTTGGGCACTGGGGAAGTTGGATGTTTGGCTGGTTGGCGCTAAAATCAAGATGATTACCGATCATAACCCACTCAAATTTCTGACTCTAACCACTCCGTAGAGCGCTAGGCTGACACGCTGGGCGTTGGCACTACAGAAGTATAACCTGGAAATTGAACACAAAAAGGGGCGGCGAGTTAAGGGGGGTGTATGCTTTGTTAGCGCGTGCGCGCGACGAGTCAACGAGGTACGAGTGACAGTTGGTACCTCACGTGTCGAGCCAGTGAACATGTGTGCATGTGTGGTTGTGTTTGTGTCGCATGTCATAGATACAGTGCAACACAGTTGGAGGGGAGGTGTTGGGCTCGAACTTCGTGCGTTCCCCGAATACCTTATGTTACCCACCCAGCGGCCGGCGACCCCTCGCCAACAAGGAAGCAGGGCCACCGGAATGCGGGACGATGACTGTCTGCTGGCCACAAAGGACGCGACAACTCCCGTGCCGCTGTCGGGCTCAATTATGGCGCCTTACAGGAGACCAAGCCAGGCTGCAGGTGGCCGGTACACGTGGAAGGTACACGTGGAAGGTACACGTACGCGTCCGCCGGACAATCAGAATCAGTGGAGGCGACGGCATTGGCGCAGGGGCCAATTGTATTGATGGCCTGTCAACCCGGCATCGCGGGAACTTACTCGGAGGCGCTTTTCCACGACCTGGCAACACCCGTCGTCGACCATTCCGGGAACCGGTGTGAAAGAAACCCGAGCGACGGCGGAGAACCGATGAGTGGGCAAGAGGCGGTGAATCTTCGAGGTTGTGGCGAGGAGAGACACATCTGTGCGTTCCGATTGGACTGTAAGAGTGGTGCGTTACGATTGTACTGTAAAAGTGGTTGAATGGGGAGACAGGGGATAAAACCAAGGGTGCAGGGACAGTGAAGGGAGAAGAGAAACGAATAAACGTCTCTATATCTTGATGATGTCGGAGCGGTCATTTCCTCAAGGTGCCAGCAGATGAAAAGTTCTCGTCTTCGGCTTCCTTGGCGGCAGCAGCAAATGTCGCGCAACAAGCGAGAGGCGAGTGGAAAGAACCAAACGGAACGTAACTCTAGTATTCTCGAATACTCAATATTCATCCTCGGCCCGCAGCATGTCCAAAGGTACTGAAAGAGCTAGATGATTCTCATCGGTTCAACGCCTCGTAAAGTAACTCGGCAGAGCGCCACCCTTTTTTTCGAGATCGTACCAGACATTGCCAGTTTGGCGTTTTGATCAGACTAGTGTCGGAAGAGGATACAACTTTAGTTTTGAAAAAAAAATCAAAGTAATTGTGGTTGGGCCCCTAGACGTGCGGGAGCCCCCTGGCCGACATTTCTAGGCAGGCCCGGTGCACCAGCCACAACTGGTCGTCCGAGCCAATGACCCGAAAAGCGGCCTCCCACGAGAAAAGAGAAGGGTTAGGGTCTACCGCCACGGGCTTTGGGCAGTTCCACAAGCAGTGGAAAAGATCAGCCCGGGGTGCCCCGCAGGTGGTGCAATGTGGTTGGTGAAGAGTGGGGTAAATAGGTGTGCCAGATAGGGAGAAATCAATGCTTTTGTCTGCAGCTGGCACCAAACTGAACTCTGATTAGGGGCGAGGGAGAAGTGCGGGGCAGGGAAATCTCGTCTGCCGTTTCGGTAATACCTCGTAATCTCATGGTAGGTGTGGATTCCCTCTTGTGGTTTTCTCACAGGTTCGGGTGAGCGAGCCCCCAGGGTCCGCATGGAAAGACCTCGGACATGCGCATAAACGCGCTCATTCCCGGGGATACACTCGTGGCACCTACATGATAGTCATTGGATGAAGAAGTGAATAAATGTTGCTCAGTATGCGTGAGATCGTCTTTGATGCTATGCCTTGACGGAAGTATCGATAAGCGCTCTGGGAATCAGTGCAAATTTCTGTAATGGTAGAATCTACAGCCGCATGCATCACTGCTAAGGCTAGTGCAACCCCCTCAGCCACGTTGGGGCGTGCCGTTTTAACGGACGCGGAAATGCTAATGCGCCCGTCTTCTGTCATGGCAGCGGCCGTGGCCGTTTCTTCAAGTGGGCCTACTGCAGCGTCGACATAGAGGATGTCTCCACAATTGTTGTACCTTCGTATGTAATAATCAGCGCGTGCCTTGCGTCGGCCCGGATGACGTTGTGGGTTCATGTTGTGCGGCAATGATTTGAGTTGCATGTGTGCCGCGACACTTATTGGAATAGGTGACCATGCTTCTTCGTTACGCATCATGTCGCTTGATTCGAGTCCCAGGGTTCGGAGCAGGTTCCGCCCGGTAATTGATTGATTGATATGTGGGGTTTAACGTCCCAAAACCACTATATGATTATGAGAGACGCCGTAGTGGAGGGCTCCAGAAATTTCGACCACCTGGGGTTCTTTAACGTGCACCCAAATCTGAGCACACGGGCCTACAACATTTCCGCCTCCATCGGAAATGCAGCCGCCGCAGCCGGGATACGAACCGTTCCGCCCGGTAGGTGACCGAGAAAGGCGGAGGAGCTGATTGCTTCTCTGTGCCTCTATGATTTCTTGCACTGTATACCGTAAAAACCGGAATATAGGTCGAATTTTTTTTCAAAGAGACGCGATGAAAAGTCGACCCCCGTCTTATATACCGGTCATTGGCAGAAAACTTATGGAAGTCTTGCAACAATGGGTTGACAAAAGTCGGTAGGCTCCATTGCCATCGTGAGCATCAGCAACAGCATCGTTGGGCGGCCGCGACGCCCATTTTGCGTTTTGTTTGTCCCGATTGCGAAGCAAGGGTGGCTGCGGTGGTTTTGCGCTGTTTCATTATCCCCATCTGAGGCTATCTCCTTCAATATGAGTGGCAGCCGACGTCAGTTCACGATGTGCTTCAAGAAAAAAGTCATCGAATATGCGGAAGCCCACGGCAACCTGGCGGCACAACGAGAATTCGGCCCGACGGAGAAGAGCATCCGATACTGGAGGAGCCAGAAACAGCGCATCATAAGTTGCAGCAACCAGAAGAAAACGTCGTTTCGTGGACGGACTGCAGTTCACCCCGAACTGGAAACGGCACTCGTCGAGTTCGTACGGGAGCTGCGCGCAAGGTCGCTACCCGTGACAACGGAGTGCATCCGCGTGAAAGCGCTCGAGATTGCGCGCGACTCGGGGCTCACGAGGGCGCAATTCAAGGGCTCGCCATCGTGGGTGCGCCGATTCATGAAGCGGAAGGGCCTTGTTCTGCGGCGGCGTACTTCAGTGTGCCAAAAACTACCCGCAGAGTTCGAGCACAAGCTTGTGGAGTATCAGCGCTTCGTCATCGAGCTTCGTCGACAGCGTTGCTACATGATGGGCCACATGGGCAACGCTGACGAAACTCCGGTCTGGTTCGATATGCCATCGAACACGACTGTGACCGAGAAAGCAGCGAAGCAAGTGAAGCTATTGACAACGGGCAACGAGCATTCGCGGTTTACCGTGATGCTCGCGTGTACAGCAGACGGAAAGAAGCTGCCTCCTTATATTATTTTTAAAAGGAAAACGCTACCGAAGGAGGACTTCCCTCGGGATGTGATCGTGAGGGCAAGCGAGAAGGGGTTCATGAACGAATCCCTCATGCTTGAATGGATCCGGCTCGTGTGGAACCGGCGACCCGGTGCCCTTTTTCAACGACCGAGCATGCTGGTGCTCGACTCTTATCGCGGTCACCTCACGGCCGATGTGAAGCGATCGCTGTCCGATGGCAAGACGGATCTTGTTGTCATCCCCGGGGGACTGACATCTATACTCCAGCCACTGGACGTTGTGCTGAACAAGCCGTTTAAAGGTCGCGTGCGCGAGCTCTACAGTGAGTGGATGCTGGGAGACAATCCCAAGACCCCCGCTGGCCGCCTACGGCGTCCACCGCTCGCAACCGTTTGTGGCTGGGTGTCGTCAGCCTGGAAATCCCTCCCGGAAGAGATGGTTCGCAAATCCTTCCGCAAATGCTGCATCAGCAACGCGTTAGACGGCACAGAGGACGATGCACTCTGGGACATCGCTAGTGAAAAACAAACATCATCCGACTCGAGTTCGGATGAGTCCGAGTAACTTCGTGACCTCCTAGCATTGAACAGTGTCTAAATAAAAATGAATGTTACCACAGTGCAGCTAGTTGCGTTGCGTTTTTATCAAGGTAAGGGTGTGCCGCGATACTTTGCGATTTTTTTAAATTTCTTTTTTTACGATTCGAAGTTTTGGGGGGTCGTCCTATATTGCGGTCCGACCTATAGTCCGGTTTTTACGGTAATACAGACCTGTCTCTAGGAGGAGAGTAGTTTTGGTGTGCATCGGCAACCTCAATGCAGTTTTAACCACCCGCCTGAATAGACTGTTAGCCCGCTCCATTTGCTTTGAGTGAGGTGGTGATACGGAAGATGATAAGCGAGGTGACTTACCACCAAAGCTTCAACAATTTGCATGGTGTCCTTTTCAGATAGACCATGACTGTGCGACGCAATCCGGCGGATCAGTCCTGAAATTTGCTTTATCTGATTGTCAAGAATGTTCAAGGTGTAGTTTGCGTCTAAGTTTGATTGTATGTGTAGACCCAATACCCTGATTTTATGTACTCTTGGCACAGGTTGCCAATGCACGTGCAGGTCAATGCTTGCGTCGTGCATGCGGGGTTTAATTGTAAGTAACTCCAACTTTTCTGGCGAACAGTGGAGGCCCATTCTACTTATATGCTGCTCGATGACGTTGGTGGCAGTTTGTAGAACGTCTTGTGCCTCCCCAATAGAGCCATGGCACACCCACAGAGTCATATCATCGGCGTAAAATGCATGCTGTAATTTAGGAATAACAGCGAGCTCTTTGGCCAATGGGGCCAAGGCTACATTGAATAAGAGTGGCAATGGGACAGCTCCCTGGGGTGTTCCCCTATTCGGGAGGGAAAAAGTGGCGGATGTGAGTGTACCTAATCTAACCTCGGCGGTGCGCTTTTCCAAAAAGCTTTGACAGACATAATGCCAGGTCCTACAACCACAGCCAGTTGCGGCTAATGTCCTGAGAATGTGTTCGTGACCTACATTGTCGAAAGCCTTTTCTATGTCTAATGTGAAAATGGCTCTGGTTTGGGCTGTTGCCGTTTGGGATGAAATAGAGCCTCTTTAACATGCAGGAGGACATCCTGCGCCGATAGGTTGGGGCGAAAGCCAAACTGGGTGTTGGGAAAGAAATTGATAGCTTCTAAATGTGGCTGTAGTCCTCGGAGAACAACATGCTTAAAAAGTTTAACTACACAGCTTGTGAGCGAGATAGGTCGTAAATTTTCGAGAAGTAGTGATTTGCCTGATTTCGGAATCAGATTATTCTGTGCATGTTTCCAAACACAGGGCAGTGTGTTCTTGCTCCAGTGTTCGTTAAAGAGATCCGTGAGCTCCTGTAGAGACACGTCATCTAAGTTTCGGAGGATCTTGTATGTTATACGATCCGGGCCTGGTGCAGTGTCTCGGGTAATACAAGCAAGGGCCTGTTTTACCTCTGCAAGCGTGATATCTGCATCCAAGTTTTCCTCCGGATCAGGGGGTGTTAAAAGGGAGTGCATTCGAATCTGCCAGTAGGGGCTGAGGAATGTAAAGGTTTTTTGTGTGTGTCATAATGTCTGTGCTTTTTTGCTCTTCTAGGTAAATGAGCCCTTTGGTAGCGGTGTGAATGTGGTTTTTGGTCGACGGGGGATCTATAAGAGCCCTTAGGATGTTCCATGTGGATTTTGTACCAAGTGTTCCTTTCAGTGTCCCACAAAAGTTTTCACAATTTGCTTTCGCTAACTGGGTGGCATACTGTGCAGCTTCCTCTGTGACTGCAGCAATACGTAGGCGAAGTTTGCGGTTTAGTCTGTGACGCTCCCATTATTTACAAAGGCTTCGTCGGGCCTGCCACAGATGGAGGAGGTGGGGGTCAATTTGAGGCAGATTTTGCGTGTTCTGAATCTTTTTACCAGACCTATCAACAGCATCTTGTATCCTTTGAGTCCAGGACTCTATAAATTGCGGAGTGGTATCATCCGCGGTGATATATGTGCGGAGTTTATCCCACTCAACGAGGGTCTGCATTTTAGGTAAAAAAATTTTGGAATTTTGCGTTATGACAGTTCGAATCAGATGGTGGTCGCTACCTAATGTATCCGGCAGAACCTCATGTGTTTTTACTATTACATGTGCACTCACCATCACATCAGGCATGGTATCCTTGGCATTGCTAGTGCCTACTCGCGTTGGCACAGTAGGATCAGTAATTAAGGCAAGTGTGTGGGGCATCATGGCTTTATGTACAAGGTTACCTTTCGATGAGTTACTTATGAAACACCATGCGGTATGGTGTACATTAAAGTCACCTACTATAATGTGATGTGTGGACCGCGTTTGAGCAAGAATTTCGGGTATGCCGGTGCCCTTATCTTTAGGGGTGCTGTATATGTTGATTACCAAGAGGCCTTTACCCGATGTGTGATTCGACGGGATTACCTCAAGAGCAGTGTACTCGGTTCCTTTCTCTGACGAGCTTTTCGTAGGGGTCCGATCTATCAATGGAAGGGTTTGATGAATAGTAATAGCGGTGCACAATGTTACCGATGCCACCTGATATCCTTGCAGAGGGAAAGGCACAGACCCCATTTCCTGCAGAGCCACTATATGAGGTGGTTCAGTGGAATGTCGAATGTAGGCGGTCGATCGAGTGTTTCTTTCTGATGCTTCTACAATTCCACTGCCATATATTGATATCAGATGAATTTTTACTTTTGGATGGAGAAGGCAAACCTGCTCTTCCGGGATTTCATCGATCACTAGAATTCGCCATGTTGAGTCGTGGGAGTGGAAACTCCCCATTTCGGGCTGTTCACCTGCTCCATGTGCTGAGGGGAAGCGGCGGCAGATTTGTGTTGTTTATGCTTACGGGTTGGTGATGATTGAGCTTCCATACCGTACAGGTGATTAATTGCAGCCTCAATTTTTTCCATGCAACTAAACATGGTCTCCATTCTCTGGAGGGCCTATTCTTGTTCGTTAATCAGTTGTGTTTTAACACCCTCGACGCTATCACTCACGAACTTTAGAACTAGTTGTGTGAGGGCTTGAGTGAATTCTGGGGTTTAGAAACACTGGGCACACGTCTGTTGAACGAGGGCCGGTGAATGGGGTGGTGTTGATAGTGAAGGATTTTGGGAGGCCTGCTCAACGGGCGACTTACCAGGGTCAGCCAGGGGGTCCTGACGTCGCTGTAGCTGCAACTGTGGGGCTTGATCTAGGCGACCTCCTGCAGCCAAGCCAGGTGAACTCGAGGCAGCTGCCCTGGCCTCCAAGCCAGGTGCATGGGTGGACTCTAGTTGCGGGAATGCTGGCCACGTATTGTAGCTTTTCGCATTGCACTGCGAAGAAGGCGGTTGGTAGTTCCTGGATGAATGTGCAGATGCCTGGATGAGTGGAGGTAGTTGGGGTTGAACAGGTTGCGAGGTCTGTTTTCCATGCTTTGGGGATTTGAGCGCTTAGATCGAGCACTCCTACCGTGGCCTTCGCTGCTGGCGTGCTGAGGACTGCTGCGAGGTTGGTTGTTTGCTGTCAACTGTTCAGAAAGTTGTTTCAGTGGAGGGTCATTGGGCTTTTCTAAGAGCTGGCGTTCATCTCTCAGAACACGGGGCCCAGGTCTCCTTTGTCGGGCTTGGCAACCCAGGTCGATGGTGGGGTGTTCCTCGGAGCCACAGGTTAAACAGCACACCACACAACCATCATGGCGTTTGCTTGGGTTGAGAATGCCACCATTTCCACATCTGCGTTCCTGTGGATATGAGCAGATGTCGTGTCGGTGGCCAGTTCTGAGGCAGCAGTGACACACTTGGGTGACTGGTCGGAAAGGTCTGCATCAAAATTCCACGCCTTGAAACTAAACGTATCAGGGAACACGCTTTCTCTCGAAGGTGTAGAGGCATGCTCCATTCGTCCCGAATAGTCGCGCTTGAATAATATTGATACTTTGGGGATAAGTGACGGTGTCGTTCATGAGGGCGTCCTCTGTGGGTATAGGGAGGGCTCCTGTGATTACTCCCTTGCAGGAATTATCTGGGGAAGCCACGTAAGCGGAGACTTCATACGATCTGCTGCCGAGCTTGAGCGTCTGCACATGGCACAGCTGTACCACGAGGTCTGGGTCAGAGGTGCTGATTAGGGCGATTAGGGCGACTAGGCTTAATGTTGTGACCATCCGTTACGGTTTTAAAACATTCGTTTCTCATTGAAAAAGGAGTCCAGCGCAAAAATATTGGTGCCAGATGAAAGATGGTGACTTGCCTGTTGCGATTCTTGTGCGATTTTGTGCCGATGGTCATAAAATCTTGGCTCTTGAGGACGAATAAGTAGAGCCAGATGTGGCCCTGTCTGCATGCGTCGGCGCCCCCCTGAATTGTTCGAGAATCCTAGTGTCGGCATGGATTGATTGATTGATATGTGGGGTTTAACGTCCCAAAACCACCATATGATTATGCAAGACGCCGTAGTGGAGGACTCCGAAAATTTCGACCACCTGGGGTTCTTTAACGTGCACCCAAATCTGAGCACACGGGCCTACAACATTTCCGCCTCCATCGGAAATGCAGCCGCCGCAGCCGGGATAGTGTCGGCATTGAGGCGGCCGTTTCGAGGTGTATAGAAGGTGTGCATGCGGCGTCTTTTGGTGCCCTTTTTTTATGTTGTGCACGCTTCTGGATGAACTGGCGCCTGCATTTCAAGCAGATGCTCTATATAAGCAATGCGTGCGCATATGTGAGTGCTCGTTTGGACTCAAGCTTCTGTGCTGTTCTTCATAAATTGAACTAGTGTTTTGTGGTATTTGCATGTAATAACAACCACAACTTATTGCAGCATTAAGGTGCACTAAGTTGGGACAGGTATTAGCAAGAGATCACGTAGTGATGGATCCGGTAGAGCTACTGCTTTCTTTTTCCCCGGTGTTGGGCCTCCTTCCAACAGCAGATTCATTTATACGCAAAGAACAGAAAAAGCAAATATGTGAAGCAATGAAACACACATAACAGAAGCTGCAAGCATTTTTCTAGCCCCGAAAATAACGTCCGTAATCTACACTAATCACAAGTTTTGAACATCAGTCGATCAAGCCTTGCTGCAGCACGTGATGCATCGTGCAAATAGCTAATTGCAGCAAAAGTGGGATAACTGTCATGGTACGAAGTGCAGCCACTATTACACAGCACACGCAACATAAGCGCTTGTGTGTTCTGTGTAATAGTGGCTGCACTTCCTACCAAGATGGATTCATACCAACTGGCCCAATACAATTGTTTATTGAAATAACTGGCTTATTCCGCACTCACTCACTATGGTGATGTTGGTACCTACTCACTCGCTTAGTTACCTCTACATCATTAACCACATAACAAAATAAGCTGCTAAGCCGTGATCGTGTCTCAGAAGTGGCCTTTCCTTTCTTGCCAGGAGGTGCACAGACAGCTGCTGTGACTACTGCATCCAAGAGCTTTTTTGATGTAGCCTGCAATAATTATTCATGCACCTTCATTTCTGCGAAATAAATTAAAGAATAGAAACTTACTATGTTTGGCTGGCTCTGTTATGGGACAGGCCACAAGCTCACCCCCAGTAGTTTTGGGGGTACCTCACATGCCATCGAGAAGTGCCATTCTTTGTACAGGCTTGGTCACGCTGACTGTTCTCATTGCAGTGAAGTACAGCAAGTTGTGTCCTGAGAGAAAGTTGCACTTGCTTGAGTGAACACACAAAGAATAGCAGCATCTGATTTCTGCAGTTTTAAAAATACTGATACCTCGGCCCGGCACAATATGCAGTGAATCAAAGTTGGCATAGTTAATATAAATGTAACATTAAATTATGTACATTTGCAATGGCTATTCATATTCTTGTACCAAAACAAATCACAAGAATTGTTTGAAGCAGCTGGACTCTTCCCAGCACAAGATGAGTGTCAGAAAAGCAACAAATAAATCGGGAACTGCTCTGCTGGAGGAATATCGTTTTCATACTAGCATAAGGGTAGTGGTATAACTTGGGTGCAAAATGAAGTAGCAGGCTGTGAAACGCCTCAAGTCCACACGTCTAGTATTTTTTAGAAAGCACGAACACACCAAAAACCTAATCAATATTGGCTAGGACTGACTGTTGAACATTACACCATGCGACCATGTTATTTTGCAACGCTTTGACCTTCAGCATCGCCTTACACTTAATAGGACAGCTAACAGGATCAGACAATCTTTTCACACCCCCCCCAAACAAGCTCGCCAATCCGTACAGTAGACCGCGGCAATCACATGTGCCAAATATTACAGCGCTGTGCACCACGCAGACCCTCCATTTCGAAAAACGATCCCGCGCTTGTTTCCCGCTCATATGCGCAGTCTGACAAAAGCTTGCCGGGCAACGTTGCGCACCCCTGAGCTTGTTGATTGATTCTTGGCCCTACAGAACGGCGGCTTGGCTCTGCGGTCTTGCAGTTCCATCTACACAGTCTGTTTTTTCTTTTTTCTGGGCTGCCCTCTGCCGTTTTGTAGAGCCCAATACTTCAGGAGAAGCGGTATCATCAGAATAAAAGCCTCCGAGATAAAAAGAGATCTCGCTACTTTACCATGCAGGGAGAAGTCCTCCCCGCTCAGCATTTCCTGCCTGTGCCGATATGACATGTGCTCATGTGAGAAAAAACCCGCTCGGTCGTTAGTTGCATGCCGATGAAGTATTACGAACATGGTGTGACAGTGGCAAAGTGGACGGAGCAATGACTTTTTGCGAAGAAAGGTGGGGAGCGGCTGCATGAACATTTGAAACGAGCTGTAACGGGTTGTTCTAACACCTGTAACTTTCTCATTATAGAATATATTTGCAAAGTTCCTGCGGCAGCATGTTCACATAGCAAAAATGAGCATATTTCTCTTGCATAAAATTTTTGGACCTCGGGGTTGTTTACTGCCCATTTAAAGCTCTGCTTGCCTCAACAGAACAGCTATTTATTGCCATGAGCATCAATGGAGACTTCACAACATTTTTTTTGCAATGCTCTAATATTCTATTTTGCATTTGTTCACTGTCATTCCCATAATTACATGTTATTATGGTGCAGTGTAAAAAAGCATATCGTCTTTTTAGTTGGACGCATTGAATATCAGTCTACTGGCATTCCAATGCGAATTTTACAATGGTCCTCGACTTCAGAGCATCTTTTAGCAGCTATTTTATGGAAAAGTTATCAATACTTTACAATCTTCAATGTTGTGTCAGTATACTAATTTAGGACCACTTTATGAATGATATATGAGTAGTGTTGCTGTATAACAAAAATACTCTCGAATTGAAATGTATAAGGCCCAACCATTGCTTTTTTATAACTGCTCACCTTTTTTTAACCATTGTCTAGGCTTAATGTCACCATTTTAACATGAGGGAAACAACTCATCCTCAGCTCATGAATGCCTTAAACCAGGTTCAGAAACGACTTCCACTTTAAACAATAAGTTCCTAGTTTCCGTCACTAGAACCTACCGCTCAATATGCATGGTTAGTAATAGATTTTATCTATGGCAAGAGCTCCTAGCAGTCACTTCATTTTGCTGCAGTCCGCAGCTTCCTGCTGACCCTTGAAATGCACATTTAAAACAGATAATGTGACCACCGATTTTTTTTGTAAAGCCAACCCAAGTAAGCCTCTGTTTATCGTTTAAAAAATTCATTATGGTACCTTTCACTATATGCCACACATCGTACTTGTGTTCGGTTTCTGCCTTGGGTTTTTGCATGAAACACTTCACTAAGAATGTCGGTCCGTGATGAGAAGAGACACTTCGACATCATTGTTGTCCAAGAAATCAAGGTCACGCTGTAGCCCATCAAGCTCCATGTGACAGCTACCGCCAACCTAATAGGACTGCAAATTTAATACGCACGTTTGTGATAAACATTTTAGAAGAACACAAACTTGTTAATATGTCATAGTATAGTCATAACACACCTGCGTGACCTCAAAGTGCAATATCTCGTTCCTCTCCACATCCAGCAAGGAATATGCACCGTACTTGGCGCTACAACCAGGTGAGTCTGCTTGCCCCATCCCCAGCAAGCTTCACCTTTCGCTTCTGGGCACCTAGAAGTAGAAGCTTTTGGTCACCTTGATAGACCTGAAAAACTTGAGTTACTTTGCCAATGGCAGGCCACAGGTGTATGCGCTGAGTGTGAGAAAACGTCTGCTCACTGTCAACTTGTACCTCCCTCACTGAAAGCATTCTGAGGTGAACTGTCAGGTTGTAGCCCGGAAACAGCACTGCTACACAAAGTTTCAAGTTCAGAACTGGTTGCCATTTTTCCACATCTTGGTTGCGCCAGCAGAATGCATGGCCTGATTGGTACTGACCATTAGCCTCCATCAATGTTCCCCCACATGTGAATGTCACCACACATGGAGCGAGGCAGACGCTGCACACAATCAGGAGGTCATGTTGGCACTTTTCTTGAACGAAGAAAATTCTGCTTTCTTGGCCTAATGTCTGTGTTTCAGGCAGTTCTTGTCTGAAAGAGAAAAAAAATTCAGCACATTCTGATTCCTTTTTATGTACAGCCGCATTTTTCATGGCAAAGCCATGCATCCTTCTTTATGTAATTCTAGTATACAAAACTATAAGCAGCACAGTGTAATGCGGCAGTAAAAGCACGCGAAAAAATAAGGAAGAACTGGCGCAAGGGATCGCTGATCAGTGGCTTCCAACCGTCCTTTCTATTTCATTTCTTTAATGCTTACTGCTCATTGTAAATGAACGCATCACTTTTGCAACAATAGCACTGCAGGGCATACAGTTCATCAAGCCCATCTAAAGAGCTGTGATTGGGATCATGATATTCGTCGTTACAGGAGAGGACATCAGGAATTATGTCCTGACACTCCTTTCCCTGCATGCTCACATTGACCTGTGCGCTTGCATGAGTCATGACTGTTCCACCAACCTGTATACCTGAGAACAGAATATGCAGCCCAGCTGATGCACCACTGTAACCAACACAATATGTTGGCGATGAAGCGTGTCAGCAAAGTGTAGAGCTACTACAATCATGAGTGGAAATCAAAATATTCTTGACCTGTGAGCTTTAGGTGCAAAGTCCATAGTATCACAAGTGCAGCAAATTCGATTCACAAAAACGTACCTCTTGGAATGCTTTGAGGCTTTGCTTGGGTGAAGTGTTAACCTCTGCTTTTCTTTACATCTGTCTGCACGCCCTTGTTGCATGTTGTTGGCTGAAAACCTGCCTGCACGCCCTTGTAGCGTGTTGGCGGCGGCACATCTGCGCGCACGCTCTTGTTGCGTGTTCGCTTCACATCTGTTTGCACGCACTGGTCACAAGTTTGTGGATTGGAAGTGCTCACTCCTTGTACCTCCTGGGGATAATCATCTGGTAAATCATCAAGTGTTGCAGCCACTAAAACAGTGAGAAAAAATGTATCTTGAAATAAATATGCAAAATGGTTAAGCTCATAGGATTTTGTACAAGTACTGTTAACTGGTACATTGCTGCTGGATTACCTGGTGAAGAGTTCTCACTTGAACTGGGGCCTGGCCTTTCCACTTTGTCATTTCCACTGCCTAGCAATTCTGCAAGCATCTGTAAGAACACATACATGTTCATTTTGGAGCTCAGTACGTTCATGCTACACGTGAGACGGCTTTCAAGTAGGGGCGGATACATACAAAACAAGACACACCTGAACATTCATGTTGGGATATTATTTTGCAGTCCCACTTTTTTTTCTGAGCAGTGTGGTAAAAATACCAACACATTCATTTCGATATACTGATATGTAGCACGTCTGCATAAATCAATCTCCGCACTACTGCCATGACGAGACCATTCAGCACAGAGTAGATTGTAAGCAGCAGAACAATAAGTAGTACAGGCCGAGCTTCTGAACAAGAAAGCTAGGGCTAAGAACACTTTAGGTGCCAGTGGTACGCCAGCTTACAATATACACATTTGGAACTATTAACCATCAAACCTGTCACACAGGCAATGATCGAAATCGAGAAAGCCTTTATTTAGATCCAGCGCTCTTCCCTGACTTACTGGACTTTGATCTTGTGGCATTCGACAGTGATCGAATGTCATGGCAGGGATTAAATGTTGTTGTTTGGATCATCGCAGCAAGGTTCTGTTTGGCATTGCTATAGTGTACTAGAATATATTAGTGGGTTCAGGAGAAGGCACGCTCCATGCAGTCACTTGAAACGACGAGTGCCGACAGGCCCCGCAAATGTGTGGTGGTCCTGCGGTAGTGTGGGTATATGCCCAGTATGGGGCAGAAGTAGAAATAGGCAATTAGAAGCCACAAATGTGACTATTTCGCACAAAGAAATAACGAGGAAAGGGTTCGAGGGGAACGCAAGCTTTCCACAATTTATTCCAAAATTACAGCAGGGCAACATATATGCAAAAGCATGCACGGAAAGCAAGGCACATATCAAACAGGTAACGCTTAGTGCAATTCAATACATAGGTATAGGCATGCGTAAAAGGAAAGGCCTACATCGATCGGATAACACCTCAATCACAACCTGCAATCCAAGAACGTGTTCTCTGCCTGCAAAAGGAACAAAGTAGTGTCACTAACGTATAATGAACCTTGTGCTTTTATGTGAAAAGCTTCCAACAGTCCTTGAGCAGGTACATGGTGTCCCTGCTTTTTCCAAAATCTGCATTTTATTCAGATACGGCTCACTTGTGTGAACTGAACTTATGCAACGCCAAACAGAACCTTGCCCTACTAGGTCCCAGATAGAGCAAAGCTACCATGAACAGTATCTGCGTGACAGCTCGCGATCCGCGCGTTTCGTAACGATTCCAAGGGAGCGTCGCGGAAGCGAGGCAACGCAGTGAGCCTAGCACGGAGGGACCACAGCGCCGCTGCGGTAGGTGCGTGCTCACTACGCGCAGCTGTGCCGCATAAATGGTCTAACAGCCTGACCTCAAGTTTTCGTCTTTTCACGAAGGCAAGTCGTGGTGGCGGCGAGGGACCCCTCAGCTGCGGAAACACAGAAGGGACCGCGGCGCTGTTCAGTCGCGCACATCAGGTCATCAATCCCAGCGACCGCATGAGAGCCGGGCTTCGTACGTAATCGCTGTCACGGAAGTGCTTGGAGCACAGCACGCTCGCTCTCGTAGGTTTGAAGCCTTTTCTTTTAAATGCAGCTACCCATTTTGCAGCCATTTTCTTATCCCGAGGAAATTTGTGAAAAGCGACGTCATCGCGACCGTAAGTGCTGCGGCACCCATGTGCCGCGCAGTAATTCGGCATTGCGATGTCCACTTCAACCTCGCACTGACACAACAAGTGAATGTCGGATGGCAAAAATATCCAATCAGATGAAGACGGTGCAACGGCAAGATATCCCTACGAACTGGCAGAACTGATGCTTCGCTAGATAGCAGATCGCAGCAGGAACAAGGCACAACTCCGAAGTAAACAGGCTGCACGGCACCGGCGGCCCGGCTGATCCCGAAGCCGACGTCACCAGAGAACACCCCCCCCCCCCCACCAGGGAACACCTATGCCCCCACTAGAGTGTACTACCCCACGATGTCATGCCGGCCCAGAGATCTCTCCACGCACGGAGGAACCTTTCCTTCCTCCGTGTCTCCACGTGTACTCTCTCTCTCTCTCTCTCAAGCGCTCCCCGCCAGTGAAGTTTTTTCCTGCCTCCATGGTGAAGCGCAAGCGAGAAGCGTGAAAAAAAAAAAAAAAATGACCGCAGTTTCCCGAGTTGGAACACTGGTTAGCATGCGGAGCATATAGCCGTAACTCACGCTGAGCGATGGAATTCTACCGGCAATTAACGACTGCTTGCGCGTGGCACACGCGACGTAGTCGGCAAATTCGTCGGCGTCGCTTCCAAGCGCATCGCAAAGAACCGACAACGCTTTGGAACGATGCAGTTCATTCTGAATGTTGCCGATCCGCGTCAAGTTGTTGTCGAACCAAAGTCGATCACACACCTTGCTGCTGTGGCCGAAGCTCCGGTCGAGGAAGTCTCGTTTGAAGCGAGCGTTGGGTGTGGCGTACTGCTTGGCTCGCCACGCCGCCATCGCGGCGCGCTCGCGCTCGCGGGCGGCATCGAGATCGGCCTCGCGGCGTCGACGCTTGCACGCGGCTTCAGCGCCCGGATTCTCTTGCCGACGCTTACGCCTCGCAGCAGCTTCGCGTTCTCGAAGCTGGGAATCTACCGCTCGACGTTGACGTATCGCAGCTGCTTCGCGTTGGGGATCCTCCGCTCGACGCTGACGTCTCGCAGCTGCTTCACGTTCTCGGAGCTGGGGGTCTTCCGCTCGACGCCGACGTTTTCGTTCCGCATCGCGAGCTCTTCTCAGCGCGGCCTTGCCCACGGGCGAAGTGTCTTCGGAATTGCTTGCGGTTCCGCCAACACACTGGCTGACGCTATTGGAAGGGACGTCAGTAAGTGTGTTTGCGGATTCGTTAGCATACATTTTCACAGCGGCGTCGCACCTGGACAACCGCACAAACCAACCGACGAAGGGCGGCGCGTTTCGACACTCGGTTATTTATAGCGAGCGCCGGCCCCGGCCTGCGCATGCGCGCGTTAGCATACAACTGGCTGGCGGAGGAGGAGGGGAGGCTGCTGACGGCGACGGCGCATCACTAGCCCTTAGTATAACATGCTCCGCGAGAGAAGCGGAGAGATCCTCGCCTCTGCTTCACTGTGCCGGGGAGCATTACCTCAACCAGTGATGGCTCTCCAGCTGTTTTACAACATTCATGTTACGAACTGATACATTTGGCACATTGCCACAAGACGTATTCAGTGGCGTAACTAGATAGGACGGCGCCCAGGGCAAATATATTTCCGCGCCCCTCATTATGCCCGTGATAATGTTTGTTATTATTATTATTATTATTATTATTATTATTATATAATAATAATAATAATAATAATATTAATTATAATAATAATAATAATATTAATAATATTAATAATAATAATAATAATAATATTAAATAATATTATTATTATTATTATATTATTATTATTATTAGCGCTAATGTAGGCTTCCGCGATTGCCTACTGGCGCGCGGCGGGCCATTTCGGAGGCCAAGGGCCACCAGTTCTGATTTCGATGAGCTACGCCCGCGTTTTTGTATAGTATTTTTCTTTTTTTATTCAAACTTCCGGAAGTCCCTTACCCGTCATTGTTCTCTTCCAGTCCACACTGCAAAAATCTTGACGGCACGGGCGCTTCCCAGGCCCAAGTTTCTCGTACCTAAGCTTTCGCGCTATTTGTGCATCCCAAGGAATGCAGGGTGAGTACAAAACAAAGCAACCAGCTAGACACCGCGCCCTCGGGTCTGGTATGGGGGTTAAACTGGTCGGAGTGTTCTGCCGTTTCGCTCCGTTCGCTGTTCCATTGATGGAGGTCATCCTTGTGCGGCCGCATTCTTTCAGGGAAGTTCTTGGTTTCTCCAACGTACGAAGCGGGGCAGTCGGCACATGCTGTCGGGTACACTACGCTCTGCGCTTTTTTCGCAGGTGCGTGTTCTTTGGGCCAAAGGATGAACCTGCCCATGGCGGTGGATGGCATGTGGGAAACGTTGACCCCCGCCCTTCTATTGCTTTGCTGGCGCCCGCGATGCAGGGAATCAACAAACGTCGCCGTCGTGTCACGCTTTCTCCGTCTTTCCTCCAGAGAACTCTGCGAATAAACGCCTTTGTTTAGCCTTTGGTGCCGAGGTCACGGATTATATTCGCCCTTCCTTCCGCCGCTGCGTGGACGATTAGTCGTTGGACGATCGGCTATTTCGTTGGAGTTTTCTGTTCTTACTCAAAAAAGGTGCATTCGAACTTTTTTATTTTATTTTGTTTACGTACGTGGTTGGTTTCAGGGAAGCTTTCAGTAAGTGGTTTGGGAGGCTGGTGGGGTTCGCTGAAACTCATCTAACCCAGTGCTGCGGAGCACAAAACAAAGCTTAGCCGAGGGTCATGGGAAGGCACGGAGGTAGCGCAGCAAAATGAAAATAGAGGATCCTTTTCCCGATGCAAAAGCCATTGCGGCAACCCTTTCCTTCACCACCATCCCCACTTCCAGTCGTACATTACAACCTCGCCCCTCCCCCCTTCCAGGCGGTTTTACGGAAAAAAACATTGACAACCTTTCCAGGGGGCGCCAACCCGAGGACTCGGCTTGGCGCCCCCTCCCTAGTGGCGCCCGGGGCACTTGTACCCCCTTGCCCCCCCCTAGTTACGCCACTGGACGTATTGCTGTCTTTCGATTGCACCGCTCGCCTGATGACATTTGATTTATCATTGAGTACCAAGCCACCGAAGTCCCCGAGACATCGGGAACAATTTCAAAAGAAATGAAGAAATAGCAGGGAGCTCGAACTGCGAAACGCGGAATGTGGAAGAGCCTTCAAAGGAAGAGCCTTCACACGACGGGTGCACAAAAAGCTTGCTCGTCTGGCTCTTCAACTCATCTGCCTGCCAAAATACGTGCGTAGATATTTATTCGTTCTACATATCGCTTCATTCACGATATTATTTAGACAACAGCGATAACTAGCGGGTCTATGCAACATTTACCTCGCAAGAAAAAAAAAAGGAAAGAAAAGATGACGATTTTGGGACGGGAAAAACGCAGCAAACATGCATTAAATGTGTGAAATTCAATACCACGTGTGTTTGCTGCCGTGACTGCGCTCGAGGCAGCAAATGCGACTAATACTGTATTAGTAATGCAGCGTAGTTCGAGCTCATACGGTGCTGGTGCACATTGCACAAGCACAAGCGATGTAAACATCGCAACAGTCGACTTTTGTACGAAGTCAAAGCCACGAGTTCAAGTCAAAGCCATAGTGCAAGCGTGTTTTAGGAAGCGTGCGTGTGTATGTGCGTGCGAGTATGTGCTGCAAACTTACGGCTCAAAATGCAGTGAAATCCCGACTGACACGTAGTGTTTGTGCAGAAACTGTGCGACTAAGACTGCCGTGAACCCTACTGGCCCAGTTTATTTTCGCATATATTTGTTGCGATTGAAACTGGAACCATGAAGCGAATCTCTATTGAGAGGATTCAGGAGCTGCAACAGCGCACTCAAAACATACGAAACATATGCATACTTGCCCATGTGGATCATGGTTAGTACCGTTCTTTGCGAATTGTTAGTCGTTCATTCATTGAGTATAACATGTGCAAGTGAGGATTTTGTGGTCTTGGACGTGTCTTGAACGCTACGTCAAACGAGTGCTGCATCGAGAATTCGAGCCATATGACAAGCGTTGCGCCGACTATACTGTGCCTTTTCTTTTTCTTTTTTCAGGGAAAACAACGCTGGCAGACTCGCTGGTTGCTAGTAATGGCATCATATCGCAAAAATTAGCCGGGAAGGTTCGTAATACTTTGCGTTACTGATGTTTGCTTAAATGCCATACCCGGAACACTAACACATGTTTGCGCTTCTTGTATGTGTGGGTTAAGGATGATATGTTGGCCTGGGATGAGAGCTTCATGTTTCAACTTGATTGCCTTGTTTGATACCGACTACGTGCCGCCGATTGCCACACCATGTAGCATGCCTTTAACACACTTACATTTCGATATAGTTCTGTAGTAATGTTAAAACTCCTAAATGAAACAACCAAATAAGACAAAAGTTCAAATAAATATGGAGGCCTGACCCGATGAAAAACAGTAGAGCAGCTTTGACAAATATGTGCCATACCCCTTGTTGACACATTGGCTCGAGCAGCATTCCTTGCTTGATCACCTCTAACCACTAAATTCAACTAAAACACGTCATGTTAGAGTGCCCTAAATTCGTTGTACAGGGATCACTACTCAAAAAAGGACTATGGACTGATTGGACTTAAGTCCAGTTGAGCATTTTTTATATCTTCACTATCTAGCAGTCTTGTTTGCTTGGCATAGTGCTTCCTGTGTGTGTATAATGTCACTAAGGATTCATGTTGTTTTGTTCGCCCTGCCTTGCAGTTACGCTATCTGGACAGCAGAAAAGATGAACAAGAACGTGGAATTACCATGAAGTCCAGCGCTATCACACTTTACTATCCAAAAGGTATGTTGGCATGCCTTTATCGTACATTCATGTTGCACTACAGTGATGACATAACCTTATTGCAAATTACCTTTTTGCACGTGGAAGTAGTCTTTTGCTAGAGCTGATAAATGTTTAAGTCTTTTAATGGATTAGTAATTAAATCTCAAAAAAAAAAGCAAATTTTGCTCCACTTTTGTTTAATACCATTGGAATCTGCACGAGCTGCCAATCACTAGGACCACATACCAGTCCTGCTAATTTTAACACAGTTTTATTTCCAAAGAGTAGATGCTGGGCAAATGCCTATTTTGTTCCTTGCAATACTGCGGCCCAACTTCTGAGCTGGGATCAGGGGTTAAAAAGAGCATATTTTTGTAGTGCCAATAAATGCCCCTCTCGAAGCTTGTGCCTAAATACCTATAAATGCTTATTTTCAAGGTCGGCGATTATATGAACATTTTTTAGCCTCACGTTTCACTCCTGATTGTGTTTCGAGACCATTATTCATGTTACCGGGCAATTTCTGCTGTTCAGAAGGCTTTGGGTTTCAACCTAGTGCTCTAGTTTAAACAATGCGCCAAGACGTTCGCCTGCAGCAGTGAGGTGGGACGTGCTGGCCAGCTTATGACGCATTGCTGAAGTGACATGAGTAGTCGGTGAATGCGAAACCTGGAACAGCCGGCAGGGGAAAGGAGACTAAAAGGGAAGAGAAGAAAAAAGAAGTCACAGCTTTGCCACAAAAACGAAGCAATGAATGCGATAGCAACAAATTGGAAGGTCACGCGCCGAACGGCAAGCAGATTGAGACGTGCCCCACATTTCTCACGCACAAAAACTTACGAAACGTACAGATGAACCTGAATAAGCATCTCAGTTGTTGCTTATCAGTGTCTAAAAAGCGTGCCCTTTTTGCAAAGGAAGACTGTGCAACAATTGCAGTGACCTTTGTGTGCCCGGTAGCTACAACAGAAACGTTCTGGTGAAAGCCCAACGCCAGCCAAGACGTAGAATCATCCCCACCCTGAGATGAGGGCGTGTGAGCGAGCATTCACCTTTTCCACTCCAAGGGGCGAAGCACGCGTGGGAGATTAGAACGTACGCCACCGGGTACTCGTTGTGCCGTCTTGCTGGTAATGCTAAAAATGCAATAGTCCCCCCCCCCCCCCAAGACGCACGCTCATTGCGCCATCTTGCTGATAATGCTGAAAACACTATAGTTCCCCCCCGAGATTCCCATCACCAGCGGTAAGCGGTAGATATAAATAGCCTGCCGTTTGAGCGTTGAAGGACGAGCTCCTTGGTGGCTCGGTGGTTAACGCTTCGCATTCATGTTTCAGAGATCCCACGTTCGATTACGCGCGCTGGAGTATTTTTCAGAAATTTTTTTTATCTTGCGTTTTCATATATATAGATATGTATACATGTATAGTGAGTGACGCCAATGCCAGCAGCAAAATCCAGGGGAACGTGTCCATATAATTGCTATCACAATAAAATGTGGTGTGCATGCTGCTTTTGTTTTGTTTGTAATTTACTTTTAACAGTCTTCACTGCTAGAGAAGCAATTGGCTCTATGCAATTTGACCTGGCCTATAGAAGGCAACCCTCCCATCTAGTCTTTTAGCAGTCTTGCTATCTGCTCATGCTCTGCCCTTCTCAGTGATGATGAAATAAAAGACTTCCAGAAGTGTTGATTCGACAGTGGACATTTGACCATTCATGGTGTAGGTTAAACGGAGAGACCGTGTTATGCGAACTGTTCGGCACGAAAGGAAATTGCACGGTTATAATGAATTGTTATAACCTTTGCCCCATTGTAAAAAATGATGTTTTAGAGGTCATGCACATCATTTGAAATCATTTGCATCTATTTCTAAACTTATTGTGCCTATGTTCACGATGTTAGAGGCCTAAAACATGGTTCTACAAGCCCATTTCCAGCACTTAAAACATGCTCTCTTTTAGTGCCTGAAATCCGGCCTTTATTGATTGCGTTTTCAGGAGACCTGCTAGTCAACTTGATAGACTCGCCTGGCCATGTTGATTTTACCAGTGAAGTCATGGCAGCTGTTCGACTCTGCGATGGGGCTGTCATTGTTGTTGATGTTGTGGAGGGTGTTTGTGCTCAGGTGAGTGTAACTATAAAATAATTTAATACCAGTAAACTTGCTGCATTGGCAGCACTGTAATTAAAGCGAAACATATATATCACTACTTAGTGACCCCCTGCACAAGGAAAAGTCAGACGTTTCTGCCACTCTTGAGGCTTTTACTTCCTCATAACTTGAAGCAATGTTGATTACAGTTGAACCTTCAAACAAAAAACTTGAGTTATGCGATATACCATTGTCTGTTTGAAATGAATGCTGCCTTCATCAGTGTGGATCATCAGATCGATAAAATAGGGTCTTTGTGACATGAAACCAGAAGTGTGTCATTCTTCTGCCACTAACATATTGTTCCATATACATTGTCATGTATATAATTATCATAGTGAATGCTTCACCATTGTAGCCTTATTATAATACGCACACATACTGCTTCCCTCACCTGAAGTGCTTCCCAACTATTTGTTTACTATCTAGTTTTATGAGAACATAGAGTTGTGAGTAATATTGTGTCTAATGAAGAATAACGAGCCCTAATTTACACTTCTTTCCTTTACTCCTTTGTTTGCATTTCTTGTATTTTTAACCCATTGGGTTGCATTTCGAGATGATCACTTTCAGCAACAATGTCGCAAGCCCCTCTTGTGAAAGCAAGTATGTGGCTGAAAGTAACGGTGCGGCTATGGCTTCATTTGCTGCCGCTTTCATTTGTATTGGCTTATATCGGTTTGCGTAGTTGGAGAGAAGCAGGTTGAGATATGAAAGTGCAAACTGGCAATGTTGATGGGTAAACAGTTGGGCAGGGAGCACAGTTGGCATGCCATTTTTTAGCCAGTTAAACTTCATCTCTTCTAGTTTACGGGAGGGGGGGGGGGGGGGTGACTAGATGTCGCAGTTTGTGAAAAAGACATTAAATTCAGTATTTTTCACTAGTTTCCGCCTGAAAATGAAGTTGTGCCAACCAATTTCAGCACCCAAACTTTCAGTGGGCTGACAATCTTGGTTTAAGAAATTTTTGTTTATCATCTCTTTAAATTACAATAGGAGGGAGCCATCTGAAGAAGCGTACAACTGCTTGGATAATGTCGGAAATATATTTTATTCTGATTTAGGCATAAAAGTTGGATGGTTATGGTGGTTCTGATGCCTGCCTAATGGGGTGATTGTCTGGGACTGGAGATGGACTCACAGAGCTGCAACAGCATTTTTATACTTTCCGTATAATAGATGGTGTGATAATATATGTATGTACAATTATACATGGTGTCCTTTCTTCCCAGACTAAGGTGGCCCTGAACCTTGCTTGGTCCGAAAACCTGAAGCCGATGTTGGTATTGAACAAGATAGATCGCCTTATCCTTGAGAAAAAAATGACACCTCTGGATGCCTATATACACCTCCAGCAGATCCTTGAACAGGCAAGAAGCTTACATCTACCCCATTACTTTCTATTTGTAGATTTCACATTGCATCAGTAGTTTTAAAGGGTGCCTTGAAATACTTTTCTGAATGATTTTATAATGACCTATCACTGTTTATTTCTTCACGAATGGCTTGTTGCAAAGGCTTTTAGAATTCATCTACTAGTGTTAGCGGAGTTACAGTGATCCGTTGCAAGGATCTGAGCACTTTCTTTAAAGTGCCGCGCACCTTAGGGGGCCAGGCGGTTGTATCCCGTCATCACCGTATCCTGTCGTAGCTTTGCGTAATACAGGCAAAACCACAAATGGCATAGCCATCTGTAGCATACTCAGTGCACGCTCTCGCCTAAGAGACATCTTCTTTCTATGGTCTTCAAGTGTCTTGATGGTAATAAGTGCGGAGAACTTCAGGGGTTCGGGCGTTAATGTAATCCACGCAAAACAACATACAGTGGAATCTTGTTGTTAGGATCAATGCTCGCGTGAATTTCAGGATGATAGAAATCTTTTTGTAGTCCCGGCCAAGGCTCATTAGCCTGTAGTGTGATGGAATATGGTTGCTGCGAATCATTTTTCATCTCATAGCATTTGATACAAACATATGCCAGCATAGGTTTGAACAGATATTGCCAGCTCTGCTAGGGAAGTTACAGCAATATGTGCATGCGAATCATTGAGGCCCATATGCGCTAACGCGTGCCTTCGTGTTTACATTAAAAATGGCATTGGCATCGCCGTTTTTTTATTACACCCTGACACGCGCTGCTGTGCTCAAGGCGGCAACATTGTACTGTGTTAATACGTGTCTGCCACGTCAAGGCAAGCCATGTCTCCACAGTCAGACATCCTATGAAAGGTAGACAAGGACCGAGAAAGGAATGTCTTGGCCAAGGAATTACCGTATTTACTCGATTCTACCGCGCCCTCGATTGTAACGCGCGCCCGGTTTCCATGACAAAAAAAAAAAAAAAAAGAAAAGAAACTAAGACATCGATTGCAACGCGCACCCATTTTTCTCGTTGGCCGCTTGATCACACTACTCAGGAAAACGACTCTTTTTGAGAGCGTCTTCCGTTTAAATATGAAGTACGGGGGAAGCTTATGGCTATCTGACGTGCAACGGAGCATTGCTGTCACTCTAGTTTTACCGTGGCCCGATGTCAGTACACGAACTTGTTTCGCCCCCTTCTCCTCGACGGTTGTGGTGCCAGGCATGTCGAAGTAAAGAGGCGTCTGATAGGCATTTCCGATTTGCCCAAGCAGGTAGCCGTTGTTGTGCCGCAAGTTTAGGAGGAACCTCTGAAGACTCTGAAGCTTTTCTTCGTACTCCTCCGGCAACTTCCGGCATATGCCCGTTCGCCTTCGGAAGGAAAAGCCTTTCCTCTTCATAAAGTTAGTTAGCCAGCACCTGCTTGCTTTAAACTGGCTCTGCATTAGCCCTTTTTCTAAGGCTAACTGCATAGCCTGCACTTGGAGCAGTTCTGTCGTCACGGGCCGCTGTGCCGCTCACTGCTTAATCACATACTCGCCGAGCAGCTCTTCAATTTGTGGAAACCGACCCTGCTGTGGTCCACTGAAGCCTTTGCGTGAATTTTTGCTGTCGACAATATTCTGCTTTTGTTTCCGCCAGTCCCGCACGCACGTTTCGGGAACTCCGAATGACCGTGATGCGGCCCGATTTCTGTCCGTTTCGGCACACGCGATGACTTTTCTTTTAGAAGCAGCATTTTGGTGCACTCGTCGAGTTTTTGGAGTCTGCCCTACCATGCCGTCGATGCTAATGTACTACAAGATGATGAACTCCTCAGCACACGTATGAAGTGCCACACATGGGAAACACATAGGCAGAAATGACCGACGTGTCATGCCGACGCATGTAGGGGGCGGCCATTTTGTAAGTGGCGATGGCAATAGAATGACCATATTCATTTTTTTTTCTTACTCGATTCTAACGCGCATGCGATTTATGAACTCTCTTAACCGGAAAAAAGGTGCGCGTTAGATTCAAGTAATTACGGTAGGCTTCCGAATGCAAACACGCACATTTGATGGAGAAGTGCGCATCGGCCAACTCTACTATTTGCATGGGAGAAACGCAGTGAAATTCGGTAGTAAGCATGCCGGGGGAAAACCTCTTGCAATGAGAAAATAACAACAAAGGACAGTGGTTCTAAATTTTTCAGGCCTTCATCCATTCTGGGCAACGACATCGTGAGGTCACTTTTGCCACAGTAGCCTGGTGTCATGTGAAAAAGTGTGCTAAGAGTAAGAAGGGCTACTAGTGTTCAAGGGTCGTAACCTATCTGGTTCCGTGCGGCCGCCTTATATTTATGACAAGTACTATAATTGATATGGTGGAAATCATTAAGAAACAATAAATGAAATTATACGCCAGCTTTCATTTGTCGCATGCTGATCTTCTATGCTTTCTGGTGATACGAGTTTCGGATCACACGAATAGTTTTCGTTACCCCACAAGACTCGTACGACCAAGGTTTTGCTGCATAAAAATAAAAAAAGTGAGGAAGCAAACGAGAAACAGAAAGGACAAATAAGAAAAAAACAGAGAGAGAGGAAGAAATAAATAGATATATAGAGAGAAAGAAATACATGAAAGGGGAAGAAGAGGAAAAGAAAAAGGAGGAAAGAGAGAAAACCGAAGAGAAACAAAGAAGGCTGCCCTGCTCAGCATTTCCTTCAGCTTTGGCACTCCCAGTGCCAAGCTGCCTTAATTTCTCTTTCTTGTTTTGACAAGTATATGCTGAAAGCTGCACAGAGAAGGATGACACAGGGGAATGATGCTATGTCAGCATGACTCATCACCAAACACCTGTTTTTTTTTTTGTTGAATCTGTTCACATACTTCTGGTATAATGAAGAGTGCATAGCAACCTTGGTAGCACCTTTTGTAACCATGCAACTATGCAGCACTTGAAGCACTTGCTAACAACTATCGTAGCGGGTTCTGTGTCATACGAGTGACCTGCTCTGGTTGGAAGTGATGCGTTGGTGGTTGATACTAAGCACGTCGCTCAAATGGGGTTACAAAACCTCGCTTCGGCTCTGCTGTAAAATAGCTTGCTACACTATATACACACCTATGAAGCAACGTTCTTGTATGTTGCTTCTATGCAGGTGAATGCTGTTGTTGGCGAGCTTTTTGCTGCAGATGTGATGGAAAAAACGTCCAACGAAGTATCTACGGACAACTTTACTGAGAACTCTGATGATGTGAGTTGATGAGTATGCTTGGAATTTGTTGCACGTTATCCTGCGTTGAATATCTGTCATTTGTACAGTAGCATGCAATGCTGAGCTATGGTTCATGAATTGCTAATTGGTTATGCACTGTGTGACATCTCACTGTAGCAACAGATCGTTTTGCCATCATACTGTCATGGTCACTCGTCGCCACCGGTATGAGCTTACCATTCTTGTCATTGCTGTTGTCAGGATACTTTTATGACGATCCTTGTATCTTCATTGTAACAATATAACACTGCCATATTCATCATGCAACGACTGCAATCATGGTTGTTCTAGTATTTACATTATTTCATGCAGTTAGCAGAATTTGGGAAGGATTACAGAACATTTTCTTCAAAATTGAAGATAGCTGGTGGACGATAAATGATGAACCGTAGTTGCATTATGTAAACCAAGAGTGATAGGTATAGTTGAAGCCTGCTTGAATTTCTCATTCAGGTATTCAAAAGGTGACATGCTCCAATTCCTTAATTATGTATCAGTCGCATGAATTTTTTTCGGCCGAATGATTCAGTTTTTATGCACTTGTGCTTGTTGCAGTAATAGAGCAACATCTTGAGTAAGCTCGCCTGAGGTTAGAGCACCATTGAGTATACTAATTACACAGATGTGTTCTGATATGTTCATAAATGTCTTTTTTTCCTGATATGTACCTAAATGTCTTTTTTTCTAAAGGCCCTGGTTTTTGACTGGACAAGTGGTCTTGATGACGCTGATGACTCCACACTGTACTTTTCCCCAGAGCAGGGAAATGTTGTGTTTGCCAGTGCTGTTGATGGCTGGGGATTCAGGTATAGCTAATTGTCTTGTTGGCTTGTTGGAGAGCCTTGCAACTTGCATTCTTGTTAAATATGTTAACAGATTTTAGCCCATTTTGTTACCTTTGATAGAAGTAATAATAGAGAGCCCACTCAGTTTTTTAGTCAGCAAAACCAGATATCATGTGTGCTGAGTGTGCCTTCTGCCTGTGTTTTTGAACAGTTGAGCTATGAGAATGCTTCCTTTTTTATCAATGCCTTGTCATTCGGTTGCACTGCAGCCTAGCCAGTGATAAAAAGTGACTATTAATTAGTATAAGATAAAGCCCCTGATCATCAAGTTTTAGCAGAGAAATGCGACTTGTGATCGCAGAGAAGTGAAGGAGACCTTTCTGTTACGGCCTTATAAGTTCAAATATCTTCTGTGATCTTAACAAGACACTCAACTGTTGTCAACGGAACTTTTGTGGGGGCATGTTCCACTGAAATATTTGGCAAGTGCAATTCAGGAATTTTTTTTTTAATTGAGCAGAGTTTTTGGCAAGAGTGCTCATTCAGATCATAGACCGATTCTTCGTCTTATGACTTTATATATGACTGTTACATGTGCTAGAAATGCTTCGAATATTTACAGCTTTAAAAAGAGATTTGTGTGCTCTACCACGGCAACATTATTTTTGTTTTTTCATGAAATAGCTTGTTCATTCCGCTTAAGAGCTACATCAGCACAATTAAATGTGTGATAGACCATAAACTGACCTTTAACCGGCGGGTCACAAAGCCATTTGCAATAATTTTTTGTGTCTTTATTCTGCCGTCTTCAGTACATCCCAGTTTGCTCAGTTGTATGCTGAGAAGCTGGGCATGAAGAAACAAGTTCTTGAGAAAACGCTCTGGGGAGATTACTATCTTAACGCCAAGACTAAGCGCATCCTCAAGGGGGCTCAGGTAAGCTACGGTTTATGACCAGCTTGAAATTATTTCCTAATCCTGGCCCTGCAGAATTCTTTTTATTAGAAGCTCATTGTATTTAGAAATAACAAGCGAAAACAAAAGAAAGGCTTCTCTTACAGCAAGTGGTGTAACATGCTGTTGACTCATATAGATTGTACTTTCCAAAGACGGCAAATTATTACTTGCCATGGGGTCATTCCATGGCAAGTGTTTCAGGCATGTCATTGGCTGACCCAAGGCTTATTCTTCAGTGCTATGCTTGGCATTTCTGGGGAAAAAAATGTATGATTAAAAGTTGTTTGTGAAGATCAGTGTTGATGCCAAGAAAATATGATGACAGCATGGCTTGTAAAATGCACTGGAGTTTGAGTCGACTACCCTGAAAAGTGTCTCATTCACAAAAACCTTTCGACTACTTTTCACCCCCAATCTCGACGCATTGTTTTCAATGAAAATTAGACATCTCGAGACATATACATCTTAGTCGGGTGTTTGAAATTTTCATTCTGGCGTCCTTTTAAGGCCAAGTGCAAGAAGCCTCTGTTTGCCCAGCTGATTCTGGAAAACCTTTGGGAGGTTTATGATGCTGTGTGCTGTAGACGGTATGTATGCAGCATCCTACTTAAATAAGTGCACTGCAGTGTTCAGTCTTGATCTGCGTAGTGATGCGAAACTGGCGCTACTCACAGTAGTTGAGTCATTTGTTACAGTACTAAGTATAGCACACTATAACATCCTCGCACTTGAATATATCGTTACATGCAAATGTACCTCAGGCTTGAAGCTTATCAATATGGCCTTGCTTACAGTTTGTGGCTACTGTGCGATATTAGTCTCATAATTGACTTGAAATAAACATTCCTGAAATGTTTCAACATATGCATTCCGCAGCTGCAACAATCAACAAGCCGTTGTTATATTTATTGGTGATTTATCATCAATTACATCAGAAGTTTGGGCGTATGCATGCTGCTCAATTTCAAACTTAAAAATGACCTTTTTGCTGTATTTTTACTTTTGTCTATCTTTTTCATTAAATGTTAGTAACAAGATCATGACTTCATATTCTCACTTCTTATAAAGCAGCATGTTTGTTTTGTCTTTATCTCTTTCAGCGACAAGCTGGCCATGGAGAAAATTGTGAAGTCGCTTGGTGTGACGTTGACCGCACGCGATGCTCGTCACAACGATCCTCGTGTCCAACTGCAAGCCTTATGTTCACAATGGCTACCCCTAGCTGATGCCTTTTTAGGTAATGGTGGCCAACGTATTGAGGCCGGCAGCATTATGTAAACACGATTGTGAGTACTAAAACATAGAAATTGTTACAGAGCCTGCTATCTGTTACATAATAATTATTGTTTTCATGATAGACAACATACTAAGGTTTCAGGCACTCTTTGACCATTTCCCTATCGAAGTGACAGATGAGTGTCAGCAACAGTCCTGTTCAGAAGAAAAGAAGAAAAATGTACCTGTTTGCCAGAGTGTTGTAAAACAGAAAAAAACTTCAGTTCTCCTGTAAGTGTGGCAGCGGTTTTACGTAGCAGCATATTTCTCTAGTTGCATATTTCTCTAAAATCAATGGATTCAGATAATGACTTTGTCTCTACATATTGGCAGTGCACATCATTAGATGCAAGTAAACCCATACTGGCACATTCAAGGTTTGTTTTCATTGACTCACTTGTGCCTGTACATTATTTTTTTAAATTACAAGGAGACATTTTCGGCACCGAAGACTGGAGAGGTTAGGGCACTATCTGGGGTGCAGTTCAGGGAAGCTAATCTTCTGCATATTTTTAGAAAATATATTTTGCATGGATCTTTTCAATAAAACATCTTTGAATATTGTTTTCATTTTTCTCAAGAGAAATTCAGAATTTAGAAAATGCTGTATTTTTGTATCGTTTTCAGCCATAAAACATAGAAAGGAAAGGGTTAAATGATCTTTAACATAAAATACGATTGGTTTGCTAAAGATCTAAATAGGAAGATGATGAACTGCTTGTAGAGGCAAGGACAGTAATGGTGCATGACTTTTTATCATCACAAATAGGACGAGTGAACTCACCTGGCACATAATTATTGGTGCTATAGAAGCTTGCATCACATTTTTTATGCCATTAGTGCTGTATGTGGAAGTTTCCATGCTAGTTCAAACATTGTGTGACCTCTCTTTTTGTCTTTTTCATAAAAGTTATTCGTTGGTTGAGTCCGAATGAAAACAAGTTCCAGATTCGAAAATAAAAATTGGAAAGACACGTCAGCTTTGCCTTCAAGAGTAAAACGCGATAGCATAATCAGGGCCCCCCCACATTGCCTTCTCAGTTGCTAATCTCGCTGTGACACTGGAGCATGCCTCAACTATACGGTAAGAAAAGGAACAACCGTGTGCATAACATTGGCTGTTTCAAACTATCTTGGAATGCCTACCGTTAGACTGCCCACTACACCATAATTCTTTCTCTTGTGAATTGATGAAGACCGCACTACGTGACCGTAACGCAACAAACCAATCTATGCAGCTGCTAACTTAGTTGATGCTTTTGCAGCTGATGATGATGAGACATACGTGCCTGCTTCGCAATTGCTGGCCGTTTGAAATACCCACCTGTTGCACGATTCACATGTTTTGATGCCTGGCACAATTGTACACTTCTTCCACGCAGTACTAGTGCATGCACTAAGGAGACTCCTTCCACTGCATGACTTTCATATAGTGTTTTTTTTTTTTTTTTTTCGGAGCAGTTTCAAGCAATTGCCTGGTTCTCTGGTAGTGCCCATCCTTACCACACAGAAAGCCTGGGTTCGATTCTCACCCGAACCAAATATATTTATCGTTTACTTTATTTGCATTTGAATTTTTTTGTCATGGATAAGACGATTGTTTGCCGATGGCGGAACTTCTGTGAAACGAGGCCTGTAACGCTATTGCATTAAAACGAAGCAATGACAGTGATCTGCCATTGGTCCCCTGCTTTCCTGGGGTAAAGGTGGAAAGTGTAAACAGTTCTCTAAGTGCAAGATCATGGGTTCGCGATCACCACTATTGTCAGATAACATGTGTAGTCATAACCTTTGGTAATAAAAAAATGACAGGAAAGGTCCAACTGAGTCAAGTTCTGGGGCAGAATTCTTCAAGTGATTGGGGTAGGCACCCCCCCCCCCCCCACCTCTCTTTGTGTATGCCTCTGTTCGCAAAACAAGTTGGTGGAAGTATCGACCTAGAACACTCTATTCGTGAGGCCTGCCAATTTATAAGCAACGCTGGATGAACTGGCTCATTATATGTGCGTGCATTTGTGTTGGTAAATCGACACACGAAAAGGAGGGGGGAGGGGGCAATGCAGTAGTATGGAGAAAGCATGTTATTTCAAGGTGTCTTGCTTCTCAATTTCCATCTCTTTATTACTTTCTTTAAGAAATGACAATGCTGATTCCCAGTCCGGCTGAGCTTCCTGAAGCGAGAGTTGAGGCACTAATGTGCCCACCATCTCGTTCCTTTGATTCTCTCCCAGAAGAGACACGTCAGCTGCGAAAAGGTACTTGTTGTGCTGCCCTTGAGGGATAACCGAATAGAAAGTTTTTGTACTGTTTTTGTGAGAAAGTGGCGTTAAAATCTGGAATTCTGACAAGTTATCATTTCTGAAGACTTGTTTTATTTAATGAATATAGCTTTAATGAAATAAAGTAAAGTTTGTCTATTTTGTTTCCATTAGTTTTTTTAATGCTACAACAAAATGGAAAATGCAGTAGAACCTCATTGATACATTACCTTTTTGTACGATTTTCCGGTGTCAACGTTTATGGCTGGAAGCACAAGAAATTTCCTAACGGAGTTTTGTTTCTATTTTATCTACTAATACGTTCCCTAAAACACAGTTATTCACTAGCAACGTCTGACATGAAATGACAACATATATACGCAAAAGTTGAACACAATGTGCGATTCAAGTGAACACATTGTGCGGATTCACGCAGTGATTTGTGTTCTTAATGGCACGTTTCTTCTTGCTTCTCGCTTTTTCTTTATTTATGCCGAATCACTGCATTTCATGACGAGCAAATCTCATTCTTTACACCAGCTTTTCTAGACTGTTCGCCATGCGATGATGCTCCGGTAATTGTTTGCATCTCCAAAATGGTCGCAGTGGAGACAAAACAGCTTCCCGAGAAGAGAACGAGGTTTGTCTTGTTTGCTTAGCTCTCAGCTGTTCTTTGATTGCATGTAGTTATGTCATTCAAAAGTACTAACAGTTGTCTGTGTTCATTTGAATGTGAAGAGTTGAGCTAGTAGTGGATAATTGAGCATCCACAAAATATGCATGTGGAAGGGAGAGCAATATGCTATGCTGAATAGACACCATTTTCGGATTTAAGTCGCCATATTCACTGTTGGCCAAAGTATCATCAAAGAGAAGGTATTTTATTTTATTCATAAACCTTTTCTTCATCTATATTTTAGAAACACTTGGTTCATATTTACGCATTAGCTTGCTTTCATCTTCAGATATTTTCTTGTCCCACACTGGACTGTATATAGTTGAACCCCTTTATAAGAGACACTGATATAAGGGCCAAATGGGTATGAGACACTGGTGTCCCTACAGTAAAATACAGGTTGATATGAATATGCATACATCGTACGATGCTTATTAGAGACATTTCATATAAAAGACAACAATTGCTGCCCAGAGCATGCTTCTTATAAAAGGGTTTAACTATAATGCCCATTAGCTCAATGATGTGAAAACTGCAAAAGAATTTGAGGTAGGTGGCGATAAGTTAAATCAGAAGTATAGCCAGCTGGCTGTGAATAAACCACATACAGCCTTTATAATTTGCTGCTAATGATGTTCTTGGTTGACTACCTTTGTCTGCTTCTGCAAGAGGCATGTCAGCTTGAATGGGCATCACTGTTGACTAGCTGGCGCTATGTTAAAATGGCATTGTTATCTGAGTCATACATTTGATCTTAATGCAAGGCAAAGCCCCCTATAAGGCAAGGCAAAGAGCGAGCAAGGCTTCATTTGTTGAAGTGGTTTTCACAGTGGTTTATCTGACAACGTCACCACAGCCACTGCCAAGCTATCAGCACTTGGCAACAATGGTATATATGCTGATATACAACAGTTTTCCTTTTTTTAATTCATTATGAAATCATGGTGCTGCTTTAGTTTTGCATCTCTCATTGTGTTCCTGAACAAACGAGTTCAAAGCATTCAGTGATAATGTAGACAGCCCACACAACGCTGCCATTCGCCTTTAGTTGTCATATCTACTTGACTGAGTCTTTCAATGAGGAACTTCAGCTTGCTCCAACATCCTACAATCCCATTCTTGCAGGCTGCTGAGTCTTGAAGAGATAGCTCAGCGAAGGGAGCAAGCTCGCCAACGACATGCAGAGAGAATGGCCTTGGCTGCTGTAGATTCGGTTTCAACTCCTGATGAGCAGAAGAATGGGGAATCTGGTGTGCATTGACTTTCTAACTCGTTTCCAGTGCTCGTTTTTCATCAGTATAATAATGTAGAACAGTCTCCTTTTTTTCTTTATTGCTTTTGTTTTTCAGCATTTGTACATGCCACAAAAGCTTTTCCTTAGGCTTACTTTCTCGTCAAGGGGAGGTGCTGTTCTACAAAAAAGTTGCATAATTTGTAACCTGAGGCCATGAAATTTTTGCTGTATATATAGGTTTTTATGCTGATTTTCAAATAGGTAATTTGTTCTATAGTAAGTTGCACAGTTTTTATTATATGCCGTGACAATGTGTAAAGTATAGATCTTGAACAAATTAAATCATTTCTGCCACTAAACATTTATGGATCTGAGCCATTATTGACTCATATTGCTCTTAAGTGTAATATGCAAATAATTATCAAGAAAGTGCGTATAAGACATTTTAAAGAACAAGAAAAATGGTACTGTGAGAATTGTTAGAATTCTTAGCCCATGATAATTGCTAAGTGGTCTAGTAACTAAGGTACTCGGCTACTGACCCAAAGGTCGCGGGATCGAATCCCGGCTGCGGCGGCTGCATTTCCGATGGAGGCAGAAATGTTGTAGGCCCGTGTGCTCTGATTTGGGTGCACGTTAAAGAATCCCAGGTGGTCTAAATTTCCGGAGCCCTCCAGTAGGGCGTCTCTCATAATCATATGATGGTTTTGAGACGTTAAACCCCACATATCATCAATTGATTACATTAGGTTTGTAATAATTATACAGGCAATATCAAGTATAAAAGGAGATACTTGCACCCTTGTAAGAAATATGTGAGAAAAATTTCATACCGATCGGGCTCTCAGAAGTGCCAAAACCATGACTTCAAAACTCAAGAGGTTGTCCACAAATGGACCTTGAGAAAAATGCATTTCAGAGGAGTATGTGAAAGCTCGTATATGTGGAAAAGATATGTTTTTCAAGACAATTGCTTCCATCATGAGACATTGGCAGTCATGGTTATTTTTAGCATGTAGTTTAAGTGAACTCGTTTAAGTGAAGCAGCCAGGTGACGATTTCTAGGGGACTTAAGACAATCAGCTCTGCTTAGTTTTTAGTAGCCACTTTGTGCTCTATAGAAGCGATTTTAACGTACTTCAAGTTGGGTTACAATTTGCAGTTGTTGTTTTTTTTTATTGAGAAACTAGAGATGCTAAACCTGTAAAAACTAGTAAAAACAAAGAATATGTAATTCTGGAATAAACTTCAGTTTTTCGACTCGCATCTCCCCTTAAGTTAGAATTGAAGTATTGCAAGTTTAGTCAGCCTTCTATCATCCTATGATGCCTTGATATAACATTGCAGTGTTGCAGAACAGTGACCAATTGGTCAGCATACATGCCTCAACATTACTCAGTAATTTTGACATGTCATGTCAAAATTATTTGTCTTAACAGCTTCAGCTGTCATGTCAATTTGTGTTAATTGTCAAATTATTTCATTACATTTTTACAAGCATGTATGTGGCTTAACTTGTATTTTTTATTTTTTTTTCAAATCTTTTTAAGTAGCAGTCCAAGAGGAGGTAGTGTCTCAAGAGAGAGACGAGGACGAATCGACATTTATTGCATTTGGTCGCGTGTTCAGTGGCACGCTGAAACGAGGCCAGCGAGTATATGTGCTTGGTCCGAAGCATGACCCAGCAAAATTTCTTGAAAAGGTTGGTATTCATGCATGCCATTTATTAGTTGAATTCCCACGTGTCTTCCTTGTTGGCATCAGTGCAGTTGCTCGCTCCCTTGTGCCTTACAGGCTATGACTGTCGATCCTGCCCGGAGGCTGAAGGATTTAGGCCCAGAAGAACACGTTACTGTTGCAACAGTAGAGAGGCTCTATCTGCTCATGGGAAGAGAACTGGAGCAGCTGGAACGTGTTCCTGCTGGGAATATCCTTGGTGAGATGTATTGCAAGTTTTCTTGTCTAGTACGTTAATTATGGAATTATGTGGTTTCTGATGTGCTCTGTAAAAAGTCAAGATGCTCGATAAACTTTTTTTTAAATAGCCTGTTGTAATAGTAGATCTGATGTCACTGCAATGTGCATTCAATAAGTTGCATCGATGTGATCAGTATAGCGGAAGTAAGATGGCGTTTGTGTCAACGCCTTACAGATGCCCATAACTGGCGACTGAGGAGTTGTTTGGGGCAACTGATGTTCACACAGGAGAGCGCAACTTAACACACCACCAAACTATTACAGTCAACTCTCATTAATTCAAACTTGAAGGGGCCTCTGAAATTTGTTTGAATTATCAAGACGTTTAACGTTTTTTCCATTCCGTATATGCTCCTGACAATGGCATTGCGCATGCCTACAGGCCAGAAAAATATAGAGAGAAACGAGACGCTAAGTGCACCAGTCATAGCCGAAGCAGGCATGCTTTCACTCCTGTTGAAGTTAGACGATAAGAAGTCCACCGGCCCAGACAGAATCCTGAACTGCTTCCTGAAACGCTGCGCCGAACCCGTAAGCAAATACTTATGTCTTCTTTACAACAAGTCAGTTTCAGAACAATGCCTGCCAGACGAATGGAAAATGGCAAAAATAGTGCCTGTCTACAAATCTGGTAATCCTTTTTCTCTGTCTAATTATAGGCCTATTTCTCTCACATGTACTTGCTGCAAAATTTTAGATCATATTGTACTAAAATCTATTACCCTGTTCGTCGAGGAAAACAATGTTCTCCATCCCCATCAACATGGCTTCAGGGCTGGTCTTTCTACAGTTACCCATCTTGTAGAAATCCTGCATGATCTCGCTAAAGGAATAAATGATCAGACACAAATAGACATAATTCTACTAGACTTTTCAAAGGCATTTGACCGTGTCTGCCATGCCAAGCTTCTTCAAAAACTCGGACATATTCTTGGGGATGGACCAATCTTCCACTGGCTTAAGTGCTATTTAACTGACCGCCGCCAATTTGTCCAGTTAGGCGCCAGCACTTCTGAAGTTATGCCGGTGCTTTCTGGAGTACTTCATGGTTCAGTTTTGGCTTCTATCCTGTTTCTTTTGTTTATAAACAACATAACTTGTAAGGTTCAATATAAAATTAGGTTATTTGCAGATGACTGCATCCTGTATAAAGAAATACAAAGCCAGCAAGATCAAATAAGTTTGAACAATGATTTCGCCTTGTTAGCACAATGGTGCTAGAGTTGGCAAATGGTCAATAACTTCGATAAAACAGTTACAATGACAGTAACAAAAAAGAAATCCAAACTCACTTTCCCGTATGGCTACGATAGCATCATCCTTAAAACAGTCACTCAGTACAAGTACATGGGCGTCGTCATATCGTCAGATCTCAGATGGTCGGCGCATGTAGATCACGTGATGGGCAAAGCGATGCGGAAGCTAATGTTTTTAAAGCGGGCCTTGCGATACTCGACAAGAGAAGCCAAGCTCTTGGCCTATGCGACGATTATACGCCCTATCTTAGAACATGCGAGCGTGGCATGGTTCCCGTCTACCCAAAAACACATAGCCACTATTCAGGCCATCCAGCGCAAAGCCGCGCATTTTATCTGTAACAGATATAAGCGCACCGACTTGCCTACGCAAATGCTGACAGATATTGGCCTTCACACGCTAGCCAGTCATGCGATGCTATCCCGACTCAAATTTATGTACCTAATCCTACACAACAAACTTAAAGTAGATTCGAACACCTACATTTCTTTGAACACTTCTAGAGAAACCCGTCACAAGCATCACCTTCCACTGCAAGAATATTTATGCACCAACAATACTTTTAGTTCTTCGTTTTTCCCGCGGGCAGTGCGAAAGTGGAATGCTTTACCCGAGACGGTGGTTGTGCAGCCCACTGTCAACAAATTTTACGAACTTGCTGGCCAAGCTGTTCTATCAGCTACATGATAGGGACGCTATCAGGATTGTACTGATCATTTTCCTCCCTGCCAATACATTTGTGGTTTAAAATGGTGGAAGTCGGTACCAACTTTGTATGTTGCGTGCTTACCTTTTTCTTTCTTTTTCGTGTTTTTTTTAGTGTGTGCACATGTGACTGAGACATGTGCCTCGTTAATAATGTAGGTCCATAATTGTTAGCATTTTATACCATGTTTTTTTTTTGTACCCATACAATTGTATAAGTATGTGAATATAGAATGTTTGTTGACACTTTCCAACTTACTCCCGTAAAGATCCCTGACGGAATTGACAGTATTGTTAAATAAAAAGATCAACGACTTACAGATGCCCATAACTGGCGACTGAGGAGCTGTTTAGGGCAACTGATGTTCACACAGGAGAGCGCTACTTAACCCACCACCAAGCTATTTATTTATTTATTTATTTTCATACCTCAAGGGCCTTCTAGAAGGAGGCATTACATGAGGGGTGGTACAAGTGACAGACTAGAACAAAAAACGAGGGTAGGGGTGAGGGGAAGGTGTGCTACCAACATAACTATATACAAGCCCGTTACAACAATAAATGAGTGAAGAAGCATAAAAGAAACTACATGGCCGGACACGCTACATGTTTTACATTAGGACCAATCAGAGTCCAAACAGCTTGGATAATCGCGCTTTACAGCAGTCAACTCTCATTAATTCAAACTTGAAGGGACCTCTGAATTTTGTTTGAATTATCAAGATCAACGGCTTACAGATGCCCATAACTGGCGACTGAGGAGCTGTTTAGGGCAACTGATGTTCACACAGGAGAGCACTACTTAACCCACCACCAAACTATTACAGTCGACTCTCATTAATTCAAACTTTAAGGGACCTCTGAATTTTGTTTGAATTATCAAGAAGTTTTGAATTATCAAAAGTTTTCAGATAAATGACTCAGGGTGAGGTGACTCCACACATTATGATTAGGCATTGATTTTATCACATCAAACAATTTTTAAAGTGTTTTTAAGGCCTAACTGCACACAGGGGACAGAAAGCAGAGGTGTATAGTCCACAAGTTTGCTGGCTACTTACTGCTGATCAGGCCTTTTAATGAAATCATAAATTTCCAACTGCTTCATTGCTATAGGTATCTGCCTTCAGCACAAAGCTGCCTATACCAGTTGAGAAGCATCACGGTTTACCATGCATGTGCTTCGTTTTAAACAATCGTTTACTTGCAAAGACTTTTTCCTTGAAGGCCTCGTGTGCTTATTTTTGATATTGTAATGCACGGTTCAATGAACACTTTTAATAAGCTAACGTAGGCAGGGCAAACTTGTGCCCAAAAATAATAACACAGCTAGAATGAAATCTCCTAGTTGTCTTGAGGATTCACTTCTGCCTCTTCTTCCACGTTCTTCTTTTTTCCAACACGGTTCGCGGGCAGCTGGGCCCCGCAAGCTCGTGTGTCGCAAACCATCTGGAGGGCACAAGTATCGCCTAGCGCGCGTAACTTGAAGTCACATTGTGTCATTGCCCCCTTTTAAGAGTGCATCGTCCCGATGCTGGTGTCGAACTGGTTGCATGGCGGTGATTCACAAACCCTCGTCATGGATGTCATTAACGTCAAACAACGTTCTGTTCTCGGCGTTTCATTGCCTGTCATGATACGCCTCCCATACTCCAACATTTCGATCCGACTGCTACCACGGGGCTTCATACGGACGCCAGTTGTGTCAACCTAGGGGCCATACTGGCCCAACGCAAGGATGGCTTTGACAAGTACGTCGTCGCCTATACCAGCCGCGCCCTCAGTAAAGCCGAGAAGAATTACAGTGTCACTGAAAAGGAGTGCCTCGCCATTTGGGCAATCAGAAAATTTAGGCCTTATTTATATGGACGTCCGTTTGATATCGTGACAGACCACCATGCGCTTTGCTGGTTATCGTCACTAAAAGATCCTAATGGTCGGCCTGCTTGTTGGGCATTGCGGTTACAGGAATTCGATATCCGTGTTATCTACTGTTCTGGCCGGAAGCATACCGATGACGATGTCCTGTCACGCTCGCCGTTTGCTTCAGAGCCTGTCTGCTCACCTATCTTCACCAGTGCTGCCTTGGCCATCAGCACTTCGGACATTCCTTCTGAGCAACGCAAAGATGCTTGGATTTCTTCCCTTTTGGACTTTCTCTCAAACCGGACGCCCGCTTCAGTTTCCAGGACGCTTCGCCGTCAAGCACAACACTTTGCTATTCGGGATAACCTGCTTTACCGCCGAAACTACAGCTCGATTGCCCGCAAGGGGTTGCTCGTCATTCCCCGACATCTCCGCTCTGGCATCTGCGCCACGTTCCACGATGATCCGCAATGTGGCCGCGCCGGTGTGTTAAAAACATACACTCCCTTGCAGCTGCGGTACTACTGGCGCGGTATGTACCGTTTTGTTCGCCGATACGTAAAGTCTTGCCTTACGCGCCAGTGACGCTTAATGCCCGCTCAACATACCACCGGTCCCTTGCAGTCGTTGCCATATCTAGCACGAGCTTTTGATCGTGACAGAATCGACCTTTACGGTCCGCTTCCCTATACTTTGAGTAGCAACCGCTGGGTCATTGTCGCTATCGACCACCTAATGCGCTACGCTGAAACAGCTGCGTTACCTTCTGCTACCGCATAGGACATTGCATGTTTTATACTGCAAAACTTGATTTTAAGGAATGTAGCACCTCGGGAGTTACTAAGCGAACGCGGCCGCGTTTTTCTCTCCGATGCCATTAAAGCGTTGTTGAGCGAGTGTCGCATCATACACCGCACTACCACAGCCTATCACCTGCGAACTAATGGTATGACAGAGCGTTTTAATTGTACACTTAGAGATATGCCGGCCATGTACGCTTCATCCGACCAGTCAAATTGGGATAGCATGCTGCCTTTTGTGACATATGCCTACAATACTGCAATGCAAAGGACCACTGGATTTTCGCCTTTGTTTCTTCTTTATGGACGCGAGCCATCATCAACAATGGATACTACTCTTCCTTATCGAAAGGACCCTTCCAAGTAGACAACCGTTTCACAAGCAGCAGCACACGCTGAAGAATGTCGGAAGCTTACTCGTGCATTCACGTCAAACGACCAGACGCGCCATAAACATGGCCACGACACGTCAACCACGCCTATGAGCTTTCCTCCTAACTCACTGGTGTGGCTATGGATTCCTTCTACTCCTCCGGTGCTCTCTCACAAGCTTTCGTCCAAGTACCATGGTCCCTATCTAGTTGTACGCCATACTGCCCCTGTCAACTACATTGTTCAGCCGCTGGACGCATCTCCGGACAAGCGCCGTCGGGGACAAGAAATCGTACACGTCTCTCGGCTCAAGCCGTACCATGACCCGTCTGTGTACACCTGTCCTTAGGTCGCCATGATGGCTCCCTCGTTGCCCGTCTGATTGTAACGAGGGCAGCGGACACGGAGCTCGAGTAGAGAAAAGAAGAAGACGAACACTTTTAACAAGCTTACCTAGGCAGGGCGAACTTGTGCCCGAGAATAATAACACAGCTAGAACGAAATCTCCTAGTTGTCTCGAGGATTCACTTCTGCCTCTTCTTCCACGTTCTTCTTTTTTCCAACTTGGTTCGCGCGCAGCTGGGCCCCCCGCAGGCTCGTGCGTCGCACACCATCTGGAGGGCACAAGTATCGGCTAGCGCGCGTAACTTGAAGTCACATTGTGTGAATATTCAGGCTGTTAGGATAATATCAGCAAAAACATTTTTATATAGCAGTGGGAAAGCGGCTGATATTTTCGGGTATGGACGTGCAAAGAGTATGAATTATCCAAATGATGGAGTTCGAATTAAAAGGCTTTCAAATTCATTGAGAAAATAGAGGGCCAACCAAAAAATTGAATTTTGTTTGAATTAACTGAAAGTACGAATTATCAGAGTTTGAATTATCGTGAACCTACATTATTACTGGCATTCACATCTATTTCTAGCATCTTGTTGCTCGACCAGCCGTAGTGAAATAATACAAACCTTCAGCGTGCTCCCACGTCTTGCTCCCGTGCAACTTATTAGTTTAGAAACCTTGCGCTTCTAGTTGCAGAGCCCTAAAACCAATCCATTAGTTACTCTTGTACGTCAATCCCTTTTTGACCAACGCAACCATTTACAAATAAAGTGGTGGCACAGCCTCTGCAAAGACCCCCTTAATACTCAGTTCTATCTGTTAGTTCTTGTCCCTCAACATTTTTATAATCTGCTTATTTCTCAGGCATTGGATAATTGTGCAATATGTAGCCAAGTCATTCTTTTTAACAGTAAAATTTGAGTCTATTCCAGGAATGATGCTTCACATTAGGTTGAGTGGACCGATAATGAAGTTTTCTGTAAAGAGGGCCATTTTCGACAATAGCTACCGACATAATTATGACTTACATTTATCAACACCATGCGCACAACATATCACTGACAAAATACTGACTCGTAAGATGGAACTGCTTACATTTGATGCAGCTGCTTGACACCAGAAACTATAGGCTTCGCTGAGATTGGAGAGGGAGCTATGAGGGGGGGGGGCACGGATTATCCATCTCATTGAAATCTTGTGAAATCTTGTGAAATCTTATGTTTTTAGGTGACTTTTTCTCTTACTATGTTCTCTTTTTCTCCACATTTGTAGGCATAGGAGGACTTGAAGAACACGTGGTGCGCACAGCCACACTGTCCACTTGTACAGCCTGTGCACCCTTTGCGGATATGCGGGGCCCTGTTACACCCATTCTACGGGTGGCCCTTGAGCCGCGGCGTCTAGCTGACATGGCCACCCTAGTGCAGGGCCTCAAGTTGCTGCACCAAGCTGACCCCTGCGTCCAGGTGCTCCTTCAGGAGACAGGCGAGCACGTGCTACTTACCGCGGGGGAAGTCCACCTGGAGCGATGCCTCAACGACCTCACTGAAAGGTTTGCTCACAGATCTGTCCTTTAGACCCATATTTACGAGCAGCACTTAATTTCCTCAAAAAGTTAACATGAAAGTTCCTTTGGAATAGACATTATGCGAAGCATGGGGAGGGAAGGTGACCATGCTGTAATTTTTTTTTTATTGAGCGACACTTTACGAAACGACAGTACATATATGCACAAATGTTGCACGCACAGACATATGTTTAACAGTCTCAGGTGTTTATATAACAAGTTGTTTGAACTTGTGCAACAATGCCAACAGGAACATGAGTATTAGCAACACCAGAAGCGATAAGCTGATATGAAGTGCTGGTGCTCATGAGGATGGTAGCCCTGGACACTGCTACATAAATCAACTTTAGCGGATGGCACCTTGGCACCTATCTACAACTGACATTGACCCGACAGGACGGCTGTATTATAGGAGTGCACATGTAATGTTTATAAAATTGAATAGCGACCACTGCAACCACAATTGACGTTTTGCGAACAGTAGAGTCAATTTGAAAAGTAGTTCCGAGGCCTGGCGTGGTTCTGGGGTAGAATACTTAATTGCCACGCAGAATGCTGGGGTTCAATTCCTGCGGGGAAAAAGCATTTTTTTGTCTTCAAATTTCTCTTTTCAGCTAGGTCCTCCATTTAGAAAAAAAGGTACAAGAAGTAAATATTTAAGCTTGTTTTGAGGCCTCCGATTGGCTGCGCACACTATGTTGCTACAGCACTCCTCGCCATTGGTCTGATGCTTGCTCTGGAGTAGCACCGTCTACCACTTGCGCGTCGCAAGGGTCACGGCTGTCGACAGTAGCCCTGCTTAGTGACGAGTTCACATTCGTTCTGTGTTCATGGGTCAACCATTGCTTTAAATATAATTGCACTTCAGTTTGGCAGATGCATGTGGAACCTCAATCATCAGATTACGATAGTTCGCAGCGCTTGTCGTGAATATGCAGACGCGCATGTCTAATTCATTGGATCGCGGTTATGCCACTGTTTTTATTTTTCTCATTTTAAGTTCTCTAGATGTGTTTTTTTCATGCATTGCTTATAAACCTTTGCTTAAAAGTGCATGTTTGCCCTTTTTAGTAGTTCAACTCAAGTACTACTCGCCGCAAAAGCTGAAAGCGAATATTGGTGGGAACGGTGACTTCAGGGCAATGCTAAACAGTAGTGCAAGGTAGGTGGCAGCGACTGTGAAGGGTGAAGTGACAGTAGTTGAGAATAGATAAGTGCCACTGGTGACTGAAACCGAGTTGATGATGAAATGAACATTTATTTTTTGAAACGGTGTTTCAGAGTTTGTGAGCTCGGGGTTACCCTAGGTGGAAGGGTCCCTTATTCCAGGAATCCTTTGGCCGCAATCGCCTCCCGGGCCCTGGCAACAAGTCCTCGTTGGTCGTTTAGGTCACGTGCGGCAATCTTGGCCTCCCACGTCTTGGCTAGGGAGTTGATACGTGCAGTCGTTGCGGACTTGGTATTGGCATCTTTGTGGCGCCACAAGCACTCGGGTAGTAGGTGGGCCAGTGTGGTTGGCACGTCGCATATCGGGCAGTTTGAGGTGTTGTTATGCCTGCGAGTCCACACCGAATGTCCATGCCTCTGAAAAAGGCAATCTGTCAAGGCCAGCACGCGAGCCCACCTGACGCGAACAACTCAACGGCATCATCACGCGACGGCGCCATTCTGTTGCGCAACGCACAGCAAGCTCCCTAAGCCCACGAGCCCGTCGAAGCAATCGGCGCCTTCCTGTCTGGCGAGTCTTACGCAATGTGTGGCGACGTCACTCGTCCTTGGCTGCAACCACGCGCAGCAGCTTCGGATTTGATGAGAATGACGCGGCCCAGCGGCGAGCCTCATTGGAGGATTCTGACCTCACGGCCAGCGGCGCTTCTGGTTGGACATTCGGTTACTCAAAGAATCCACCTGGTGCCTATAAAAAAAAGCCCTGCGGCGCGTCGCGAGCAGTAGACATATGTGTCAGTGAAAAAAGCTAGGCTCTTCGAGTCTCTAAGCTGTCGGTCCCAGTGCCGAATTTGTAACGCCTCTATTTCTATGCTGTACATAAACCTTGCTTTAACTCCCACCATGGCCGTACGACCGGTAAAGAAGCTTCAAACATAGCAATAAATCTTGGAACCGCAGCCGGTATGTTCGAGATTTTGTAGTAATGCTTTATGGCTAACATTGTCGAAGGCGCTTTTCACATCAACGGCAAGAAGGGACGACTTGCTATTCCTGCTCAAGTGATCAACTAGATCTTCCTTGAGGGGTAAGAGGATGTCTTGCGTAGAAAGCAGCTGGCAGAAGCCGAACATTGTGTCTGGGAAGTACGCATTGTCCTCAAAGTGCGACATGAGCCGGTCATGGATCATATGCTCAAACAGCTTGCCAACGCACGAAGTCAAATAAATGGGTCTAAGGTTGTCAACAGATATGGACTTGTTGGGCTTAGGTGTCATGATAACCTCCGAATGCTGCCACACGGCTGGAAGCTCTCCTTTGTCCCAGCAGTCATTGTAGTACTGTAGTAGAGCAGTCATAACCTGATTGGGTAGCTGTCAGAGATGCTTGTTAACTATCCTGTCTTTGCCTGGACTCGTTGTAAGCTTAGAAAAGCTGCTTGAAACTCTGCTGGTGTGAAGGGCCTGTCAAGGTCGGAGTTTGGCATGCCTTCGTATTCTTTGTGTGATGGTGGCATTGCCACTGATTGGACTGGACCACGCAGCTTGTTGCATAGTTCGTGGAGTAGGTCTTCCTCTGAGCCGTCGTAATTGTGTGTAAGCTGACGTACTCGTTGCCACTGCTGCGTCTTGGTAGGGCGGTCACCGAGGAGAGTCCGCAGCAGGCGCCACATCTTCTTGGTGCTGAGCGTACCCTGCAGCTTATCGCATAAGTCGCGCCAGTTGTGTCTTACTAGGTGTTCGGCATACTGTTGCGGCTCCTGTCAATAAGGAAATTCTTTTCCTGAGTTTCCTGTTCAATTTTTTGCCTCTTCCATCTCTTCAGTAAGGCTCGTCTGGCCTCCCAGAGGTGGAGTAAGTGGGAATCTACTGCCGGATGGTCTTCGTTAAGCTGCATTACTTTGGTGCACTGTTTGGCGGTATCTAGAATCTTGGTGAGCCAGGCGTCTATGTCCGCAATTGCATTCTCACTATCGAGCTCGTTTCTGAAGGCGTTCCCATCTGTCAGTCTTGCTGTGCCTGTTTTTGTAGGTCATTGGTCCTATTAACGCAAGATAGGCTGGCAACTATAGTAGCCAGCATTTGAGGAGGACAACGAAGTAGTTCTGTGTGCGCGTGCTCTGTTGTTTGCGTTTCTGGCCCTTGGGTTACGAAAGTAAACGCCCTATTTTGTACCTGCGTACCTGTGTCTTTGTGACATTTTCTGGTGGAAGTGCTGGGTACGGTAGATGATACGGTCCCCTGAGAGCACCCCTGACGCAAGTCCATCGAGTAGTTCAGCCGAGCTTACCCCTGTGCACGTAAGTTCCAGCCGTCGTCTCCAGGAACTCGAGCCACAGCACGGTTTGCTGCCTGAAGGTCAGAGACTATGAATCAAACACCGCCTAACGTCACCGCGCCAGCACCAGCGCACCTGGTTATCAACCAGCCCAAGACGCCAAAGACATTTCACGGAGCTGCTTTTGAAGATGCCGACGACTGGCTCGAGCATTTCGACCGGGTCGCCGTCATCAAGGATTGGACCCCAGAGCGTAAGCTACACTATGTGTACTGCTTCCTTGAGGACTCCACGAAAACGTGGTTTGAGAAGCATGAAGCAGCGCTTACGTCATGGGATGAGTTTCACCGACAGTTCCTCAAGGGTGACGACTTACGTAGAGGACATGGATCGGCTTTTCAGGTGTGTGGAGCCCTCTATGTCCGAATCCAAGAAAGTTCACCACCTAATGCGTGGTGTTAAAGAAGAGATTTTTGCCGGCCTGATTCGAAACACACCTGCAACACTTGCGGAGTTCCATGAGGAAGCCACTGCCATGGAGAGGGCCCTTCAACAGCGTGCCAGGCAGTATAACCATGGTGTACACCCAAGTGAGGTCACTTCTGTCACTCTCGGCAATGACATCAGCGCATTGCGAGAGCTTATCAGAGCTCTCATTAAGGAAGAGCTACAAAAGATACAGGTGACTGCTTCAGCTGTAGAGCAGCTTTCCATTGCGGAGATGCTACGCGCCGAGCTACGGCAAGCCGTTCACGCTCCCCAACCGTCCGAGGTGCCACAACAGAGGCACTGCGTCGAGATGAGCTACGTGGAAGCAGTGCGACGTCCTCCATCGTGCAGTTCAACCAGCGTATTTTACCCCAATGAGCGACACGCTCAGCAAATGGAGGTAGGCTTTCGTCCTCGCAGCTCACCGTTGATCGCCGAAGCAAGACCAAGAAAGAGTGACATCTGGCATACACCCGACCACAGGCCCCTTTGTTTCCACTGCGGAGAAGCCGGACACATCTACCGAACATGACCATACCATCGTGTGGGTCTCCGTGGATTTTCGTCTAATGCCCCTCGTCCACGACCTGGCGAGCGACCACAGGAAATAGAGGGTTTCATCTCGAATCGTCGCACTGAACATTGGTCGCAAGAGCCTCGCTCGTCGTCGCCTGCTCGCTACAGGTCACCGAGCCCAGCCTATTCATGCCGCGCTCCGAGACGCCGTTCACCCAGTCCTGCAAGTCGGGAAAACTGAGTTCAGCGACCTCCTGAGGTGAGGCCGCTCACGCTGACTCTATGGGAGATCCTCCACTATGACGACAGCGACGGCAGCAAAAAGATGTACAGACACAGTCAAACGTGGTACGAAGAGTGGTGACATCAAACATTGCGGTAACTGTGGACGACAAAGAAATAATGGTGCTAATTGACACTGGAGCAGACACTTCCGTTATGAGCATGGGTCTTGCCTGCAGGCTGAAGAAGGTTTCTACCCAGTGGGCTGGGTCGCAGATACGTACGGCAGGAGGCCATCTTCTCACTCCGGTGGGGCGGTGCACAGCGCGAGTCAGTATTCACGGATTTACGTATCTCGGAGATTTTGTAATACTGCTGAGTTGCTCAAGGGACCTAATTCTCGGACTCGACTTTTTGCGTGATAATGGAGCCGTGATCGATTTGCAAGAGTCGCAGGTGACGTTTTCTATGGCACACGCTTTAGCGCGCAACCCTCACGGCAATTACGTCAATGCTTTGAGAATTGTTGACAATGACGTCACGTTACCGCCGAAGAGTAGCGTGTTCACCTTGGTAGCCTGCGACGTTTTTGATGAATTCAACGACTATGAAGGTATTTCAGAGGTAAATATCCCGCTGCTGCTCAAATGAAACATATGCATAGCCCGATGCCTTGTTCAGTTAGAGAATAAATGCTCTCGAGTTCTTCTGATTAACTTTAGCAATGAGTTTCAGCACGTCCCTAGAGGGACTACTGTCGCTTTCCTCAGTGAAATCTCCGACTTTTTCGATATCGGCACATTGGATACGACTTCACCGCATGCAAAAACTTGTTCTGACCTGGGAAGCCCCATTCACCTTAATCCAGACTTGCCAGATTCACGAAAAGAGCGGCTGCTAAACCTTGTGAGGGAATTCTCGGACTGCTTCTCCACAGCATCGAAAGTTCAGCGTACCACCGTTACAAAACACCGCATTGTTACAGAGGAGTCGGCGCGGCCTCTTCGCCAACATCTATACCGTGTGTCCTTGAAGGAAAGAGAGGTGATTAAGTGTCAAGGTCAAGAAATACTGAATGATAACGTCATTCAACCCTCGACAAGTCCGTGGGAGTCACCTGTTGTCTTAGTAAAGAAAAAAGACAACACACTACGCTTCTGCGTCGACTATCGACGGCTTAACAAAGCCACAAAACGCGACGTTTACCCCCTGCCACAGATTGATGACTCCTTAGACCGTCTACGCCACGCCCAGTTCTTTACATCATTAGATCTCAAGTCGGGGTACTGGCAAATTGAAGTTGTCGAGGGCAACCGTGAGAAAACCGTGTTCATGACGCCTGACAGGCTCTACGAATTTAAGGTGCTGCCTTTCGGTCTCTGTTCAGCTCCCGCCACGTTTCAACGCATGATGGACACTGTACTAGATGGACTAAAGTGGCAGACGTGTCTTGTGTACTTGGATGATGTCGTTGTGTTTTCTAGCACGTTTGACGAGCATATTTCAAGGCTAAAAAGTGTCCTCACTGCAATAAAGAGAGCGAACCTTACCATCAAGCCCGAAAAGTGCTACTTCAGCTATCAGGAACTCAAGTTTCTCGGCCACGTGGTGAGCCCAGGGGGTGTTCGACCAGATCCGGAGAAGTTGGCTGCCGTTGCCGATTTCCCTCGTGCTGGAGACAAAAGGGCTGTTCAACGATTCCTCCGACTCTGTGCGTACTACCGACGTTTTGTCGAAGGACTTTCGAAAATTGCGGAACCTCTTACAAGACCGACACGGCCAGATGTACCTTTCGTATGGACGGAAGAACAACAACAAACCTTCGTAGAGCTGCGCAAACAACTGCAAACAGCTCCAGTGCTGGCACATTTCGACGACACTGCCAACACCGAGATTCACACAGATGCCAGCAACGTAGGAATCGGAGCCATTTTAGTTCAATGGCAGAACGGCGCAGAGCGTGTGATCGCTTACGCGAGCCCCGGTCTCACAAAAGCTGAGGCTAATTACTCTACCACCGAAAAAGAGTGCCTAGCAGTCGTTTGGGCCATTAGCAAGTTTCGACCCTACCTATACGGCCGGCCATTTCGAGCGGTCAGTGACCACCATTTTTTCTGTTGGCTTGCCAATCTACGGGATCCATCAGGCCGCCTCGCCCACTGGAGCCTCCGCCTTCAAGAGTACGACATAACGGTGGTCTACCGATCAAAACATAAGCATACAGATGCTGACTGCCTGTCTCGCGCTCCTATTTCCCCGATGTCGTCTGACACTGAACAATATTTACCGTTTCTTGGCATCGTCGATGTGGTGCGGATGGCTGAACTTCAACCTGAGGACACTGAGCTACTTCCTGTCATCCAGCATCTTCAAGAGAAGACGTTATCGCCCACGCCGACTCTCGCGTGATTTAACAACGTATTGCCTGCGAAACAATGTTCTCTACAAGAGAAATCTTGAGAGCAGCCAGGAAACTTTCCTCCTCACCGTTCCAACGGCACTGCGTAAGGAAGTTTTGCAGGCGTACCACGACTATCCTTTGGCCGGTCACTTAGGCTTTGCTAGGACATTATCGCGCATCCGAAAGAAGTACCACTGGCCACAGCTGTATTCGTTCATTCAGCGCTATGTCCGCACCTGCCGTGACTGTCAGAGGCGTAAAGTTCCACCCACAAAGCCCCCCAGTTTCCTCCAACCTTTAGATCCACCTCGAGCACCATTTCAGCAAGTGGGAATGGATCTTCTTGGTCCGTTTCCTACGTTATCCTCAGAAATTAAGTGGATAATCGTCGCAACCAACTCTATGACTCGCTATGCAGAAACCAAAGCTGTGCCTAAGGGAACTGCAGTTGAAGTCGCCAGATTCTTTGTCCACGACATTGTTTTGCGTCATGGTGCACCTGCTGTTCTCATAACCGATCGCGGAGCAGCATTTACGGCAGAGTTATTGCAACAAGTCACCAAGCTGACGCACACCAACCACCGGAAAACAACAGCTTATCATCCCCAAACGAACGGCTTGACGGAGAGGTTAAACAAAACACTGGCCAGCATGCTATCTATGTATGTTAATGTAGAGCACAAAACGTGGGATGAAATTTCGCCGTACGTCACGTTTGCTTATAACACCGCTGTGCAAGAGACCACAGACCTAACACCATTCGAGCTTGTTTATGGCCGTCGCGTCACAACACCGTTAGACGCTATGCTCCCCGTAGACCAGGACAACAGCGGAAATGACAGCGTTGACAACTTCGTCGAGAAAGCCGAGGGAGCCCGCCAGCTTGCACGGAACCGCATTCGCGCGCAGCAAGATATCGACGCTCGCCGTTACAACTAAGGCCGAAGGAACGTCCACTATCAACCAGGTGACTATGTATGGATGTGGACACCAGTTCGACATCGTGGGCTTTCGGAGAAGCTATTGCGATGGTACTTTGGCCCTTACGAAGTTGGGCGCTGCCTCAGTGACGTGAATTACGAGGTAGTTCCCCAAAGATCCGACACCAGTTTAAACCGAAGATGTCCACGTCCAGAAGTAGTCCATGTAGTACGGATGAAACCGTACCACGCCCGCGAGTTACGAACACTTCGAACTTTTTCCTTATTATCCACAACAGTGGGGGCTTTTTTTTTTCATTGACATGATCATTTTTTTTTTCATGGTCACCTCTAGCATCTCATTCAATCGACCGGGACGGTCGCTCTTGAAAGGGGGGATTTGACGCAAGGTCGGCTGGCAACTATAGTAGCCAGCCTCTGAGGAAGACAACGAAGTAGTTCTGTGTGCGCATGCTCTGGTGTTCGCCTTTCTGGCCCTTGTGTTACGAAAGTAAACGCCCTATTTCGTACCTGTGTCTTTGTGACGATATTCGATTTCGAGTTGAATTATGTGGTGATCACTGCCAAGCGTCTCGGGGAGACAGGTCCATCACACCTTCTCGACATCTCGTGTAAAGGTGAGGTCGGGCGTGGTATCTCTCGTGATGCTGTTTCCCACTCCCGTGGGCTCATTCAACAATGTGAGGCCGTGCTGCTGAGCAGAGTCGTGGACTCTCGTGTCTTTCTTGGTGGTGATGGCATAGCCCCAAGCTGTGTGGGGAGCATGGAAGTCCCCTACGACCACTAACCGGTGTGATACCGAGTGAAAAAAAAGTCGCAGTAATCAAGTTGGAGGGGTTATTTCTGTAAAAATGTCAACTTAATTTTCACTGTCGCAATGTGCAAATGATGCATGGGGATTTCTTTTGGATACTTCCACAAGATTTAGCGGGAGACACACGTTTTCTGTGAAAAAATAATAGTATCTTACCTGATACTTTGTAGTAAGATGTCAGCCTTCAGTTGTCTATTTCTTTTCCTGATACTACTTTGCAGGTTTGCAAAAGTTGAAATCAATGTATCAGACCCAATTGTGCCCTTCCGAGAGACCATTGTGGAGCCACCAAAAGTGGACATGGTAAATGAGGTTATAGAAGACAAGAATTCCGTACAAAGGGCACCAAAGGAAGTAAGGCTCTCTTACTTTCTTATTCTCTGTGTTGCTTGTATTTTCTTGTTTTCGTTAATGTGTTCATGTATTTAGCTATAAAGTGTCTTCTTACTCTGTTATGTGAAATTTCATTGCGTATGCTGCTAACTTGACTTAAAAATTTTCTAGTTCAATTTTCAATTTTTCCAAAGTGTATACAGACAAATATTGATTTCTTTATAAAGTATGCACTGCTTTTGGTTGTTTTATCTTTAATTTATATATCATATTTGTCACATATGACTGATAAGAAATTGCTAGATTGTAATGTTTGTAAAAACTGTAACATTGGTGAAACGAAGATGCAACTGCACACCAACCATGTTCGCCAAGTCTTATCGAAGAACGCTCATTTTTGTCTTTCAGGAGGAAGATGACAGCGTTGCCGATGATGGGACTGTAACAATTTTCACTCCGAACCGGCAAGTCACAATCAAACTACGAGCACAACCACTCCCAGAGGAAGTCACAGAGCTGCTCGAGAAGCACACGTCACTTATTCGAGACTACGACCAGGCACTGTCGTCCCGAAGTCGGAAGCTGCCAGAATCTCTCTCTAAGAACATTGGGGAACTTCGGAAGGCCTTGGCCAAAGCGTTTGCAGAGAGCGGTTGGCCGGAAGAGACAATGGATCAAATTTGGTCTGTTGGCCCCCGTAGGTGTGGGCCCAACGTGCTCCTTAATCGTATTCCTAGGTTTAAGAAGACCCCAGTGTTTCAAGAAGGTCTGCACTGTGCCAACTCAGCTAGGCTAGAGGAGGGTGATGTGGACATTGCAGGTGTGGAATCTTTTGAGCACAATGATATCGACAAACATAGTGATTCTCTCTTGGGCTTGGAGCTGCACGAGCAGTCCAAGAAGATAAATGAGGATGGTGGTGGTGGTGAGAAAAAAGACAAGAGTCGTAGCTTTGAGTGTGCTGCAAGGGGTTCAACGAGTGGGGTTAAGACATTAACTGACTACGACCACAGTTTCGTGAGTGGCTTTCAATTGGCAACACTGACGGGACCCTTGTGCCAGGAGCCAATGATGGGTGTGGCTTTTGTGGTGGATCAGTGGGACCTGGACATGTCGGTGGAAGATCCAGGCACTTACGGACCGCTTTCTGGCCAGATCATCTCAACCGTCAAGGAGGGCTGCCGACGTGCTTTTCAAGCCCAGCCGCAGCGGCTCCTGTGTGCTATGTACAGCTGCACCATCCAAGCCACATCGGACGCTCTTCGTGAGTGTCTATTCAATTTTTTTTTTTTAGAGGTCACATCCTTAGTGTTAAACTTTTGCATGACATTACGTCAAGCTAGATGCAGTGCTTTAGTAACACGAGACAAAAAGGCTCTTGTGCCTTGCATGTTGGAGGTTGTTGTCATAAGAACTAATAGTATGCATTTCTCCAGAAACACTAAAGTTCTAGTTTTAACCGATTGTCATGTCTTCAAGAGTGATTGATTGAGGAAAACATTTAAGGTATTTTAAGAGCTTAAAATCTTATTGCTATAGACTGCCTATACCACAACATTATGTACTGTAGTTGAATTAGGGTGTTTCAGATGCGAATTATGACTTATTTATTAAGAGTTGTCAACTAAAATGTGCTAGGTGACCTGACCATAAATACCCACTAGGTGTCTATAGTAGAATTATGAAGCAGGGATTTTGGAGATAGAAACTAAATTGCAACTAGGTGCTGGCTAAACTAATCAAAGTTTACCAATGGTATTGCATGCTAACACATTTTGAGAAATTGGGACATCGTTGAGAAAACTAAATGTGTGTGCAAAATATATGCAAGCAAAAACTGTTTTGCTTCATTACATAAAGAACAGTAAACATGATGAATGACTGAACGAAACAGAAGTTATGGTTACGACAGTTTGAATGGAATTTAAAGCAATCAAGCTACTCCTCATCAAACATTAAATGGAACCTGAAGTGACCAGAGAAATAATGTCCCATTTAATGGGAGTTCTGTTTACTGAGAGATGAACAAAGGTGCAGAATACAAGTACGAAACCAATCATACCAGAGGCAGTTGTTCAGTCTAAACACACATCCGTTTACTGAGAATGTGCTGTATTGAATCTCCGCCACTTTTGCAGAAAGACCTTCCCGCAAGGTTCACTCATTACAAACAGTCAACTTGGGTGTGAAGATCTCTCGAGTAGTGATTCTACATACGATAGTTGAGATGATTGCAAGCACAAGAACAACCAAAATTTCTACAGAAAGTCACGCATGCACTCATCTTTTTTAAGAGATCTGTGCTTTGAGTGAAAATGAAACCCAATCTAGCAAATGCCCTGTGACACAGCTGCTGCTGGGAGCGTGACTGACTATGGTCTAAGTGGAACATGCAAATAATGTCTTTTAAAGTGCTCTGCAGAGGAAAAAAAAAGCAAAAGGAAGAAGATAAGTAGACGGTGTTTGTCGCTTGAACTCTGGAACAGTGGAGGATGTAGCAGGGGTACGCGAGCATGCTGCCCCTTACTGAAGCTAATGAGGGTAGTGTCATTTTATATAACAACTTTTTCCTTGTGGTAGCATGGAAATCTGATAATTCAATTTTTTCCAGCTTTTCCAGTTAAAAAAAAATTAATATTTCTGTAAAGCGCTTTTCAGGCATTGCCTTTCGACTTTCAGTTTGCAGTCAAAATTTGCAACAGGGCATGGAGAGGAACTCTAACTTAGCCTGCATTATAGTTCAGCGACAATGGAGGAACACTTTATTGAGCATTTAGTGCATAAATCAAGCTGTACATCACTCACACAAATTGGCTTCTCTCGATCAAAGGATTACAAGTAGATACCTCCGGTTTACCGGGGAAAAAATGCTAATTATAAAGATGAGTAGTGGCATTTGTCACATTCCACACTGCTTCAACCTTTTCAATGCCAATCCCAAGATAACTATGGCAACCATACACGCACAAACTCTCGTTTAGCTTTTGGAATCACCCCCTGGCACACATTAGACAGCTCTTGCACAAAAAAATAATGCAGGTGTGTACCAAGGTATTTGGGGAGTACATACATATAAACAAATGCGACTTGTAATTAGGTTTTTCCAACAGATAAAGCACACGTTTCTACAAGCGCGTCGGCTTGCGTTGTTACCAGCGTCTCAGCAGCACAGCCATGGCAAGTCAGCCTTCCTTGTCTGTGTGCAGTTTGACAAAAAGCTTTCGATGAATTCAGGCAGTGATAAAGATGGGTAATTGTGGCTTTTCACAAATAATTAATATCTAATTGTTTTTTTAGTTAGATCATTGCATGTAACTTGCTTGTAATGAGGGTTTATGTGTCCCGAAAAGCATCCTACTACATTGCTAAGACAAATTTTTTATGTGATATTACAAAAAATAAAAAAAGCATGGTGGCCGGGAGTGCAGAGCAATTCCAAAAAAGGGAAACACCCTGTGGTAAAGTGGTTAAGAACAACACATACCACAGTGCCAAATTGAACAATATCAGCACTCTTATTGAGTGGATTAAAATGCTCACTTTGGTTATATGTGGAATAAATTATTTGGAACCATTCAGGATTCAGCCTAATGCATAAAAACCACATTAGCCTACTGTATGGTTATCATCCACTTAACCACAACAATTGCTGACCAATGGATTGGAAATCGTAACTCATGCTGAGTGAAGAACATACAGTGACAAAAAGCTGGAATGTGTCAGAATAAATCTTAAAAATTTTCTAACTAAATTCTGTTTTGCTGCGTTTATTTTGGACTAGGAGATGAGTTCAGTGATGGTGACTCATAGATCTGATATACCAGTTTGTCACAGTTGTAGCAACTGTGGTGAGATTGCAAGGGAAGGGTGTCATCGTTTGCAGCCACTGTTTGCTTCCGAAGTTGTTTTTGTCTAAGTTCTTCATTTATAGTAAACAGCTCTTGGTGGGCTGTTTGGTAGTGCACCTCGGGTCATGTCTAAAAATGATAATGTAAACTGATGAAAGTTGCAGTTATTTAACACAGTACTGAGGCACTGCTGATAAAGCTAAATTAAATGCAAGCTAATATTTTGCATTCTGCACGACAGTCATCTTAGTCGCAACTCCTTTTAAAATAAACTGACTTTTTAAAAAGTATTCGTTACATTTCCTTGATACTGTTATTCTGTTCTGGCAACCTTAACAAGATATTCAACTGAAGTAACACCATTAAGGTCTAGTCGTAGTTACGTGCACATCACTTAGGGCATCGTAAGAGGTAGTGTGTTGGCAGATTTAATTGCAGAAGTTCATAACATGCACTACTTTGATATGTTGTGTGGGTAGCAAAAGCCTCAAGTACCTAAGAACTTTGAATTGGGTGGCATTGGTCTTCGTATGATAACTTACCTTCCTGAAGGATCACTTTTAAAATTCAATTGAACAAACCCACGCTTAAGCTTCAAAAAATGATCTTCTGTATTTCAAACGCACATGCTTTCGTTGCTGAACTGTACAATGAAGCATCCTCAAAATGCAAGGTGTATTGTTTTTCTTATGCGTTATAAGCGATCTGTCAGTAAGAGTAACTCGCGCTTCAGTCTGTGGCTGCAGTAAGAGATGCAGACTGGAGCGACAACAAACCCTCCTTCCTCTACCCTCCTCTAACAAACCCTCCTCTTAACTGTGATTGACAGGTGACATATGCCTGTAGTTTTCCGCAGCTCTTTATAGCAGTTCAAACGGGCGCACTTTACGTAAGCCTCATGTTTTTTTTTTAAACGCCATATTAATTTTTGCGCGTTCCCAATGAATGGACTTGGTGTGGTTTCTTTTTAGCGGAAATGATATTTGGGTGTTGAAAAACGCTCCCAAGATTGGGTCGGTGGTAATCTTTCTTGATGAAGGGCGTACTCACACCGTAAAATATAGCGTCTGGTTTCTTGACACCGCAAGCTCACCTCGAGTAAACAACACAACGTTTACAGTACTCAAAAAAGGCGGAGAGATAAAAAGAGAGAGGGAACTGGAAGATTTTCATTTTGCAAAACCTCGCGTCTTTCTTTCTGCCCACCGTCAAGGTGGCTTTGCTGCACGCGTAGTATATGTGCGGCGAAGCCAGCTTGTCGTTGAGGTAGTACGGTAGTGTGCGCGATTGTTGTACCTCCTAAATGTTGTCAACGCTTTATTTATTTATATTTTTTGCTGAAGAAGCGAACTTAGTCTGTTCGTTGATTTTCTTTGAGGTTGTTTTCATTGGAATTCATAATAATTAGTGCGAAGTTGTGCAGCTAGACAAAGTGTACGACCTTCATGGGCGACGAATGCAACTTAGATGGCCGTTATCGAGCTGTAGGACGTGACACCTAAATCGCAATGCACTTCCAGGTCGCGAATTATCCCGTTTTTTTTTAATTGGGCGAATTGCCGATGACAGCGTCCGCCGCTGCAGTAAACGTCACTGGCGTGTCTCTGAATGGGAAGGTCCGAGTGCTTGTGTTGCTCGTCTCATCTGGGCACATTCAAAGCCGCGTGCTGCTGCTGCTGCCGTCTCCCCGTCATCGCCTTGGTGATACCGCCGTCGACGGTTGCGTTCGAACGGCGGTTCTGGTCTACATATACACATCAGAGCTTGTAGTAGAGGCCGGATTTTTTTATCATCTCGAGGATCTTTGGCCATGGGGCTTCCGGGTAGTCACCTGCGGGAGAGGGAACGTTGTGATTGGTGCAGAACGCGACCGTCTGCTGCCGCATCTTTTATATGCTTACAAAAGCGGGCTGATTGCTCCCGGTGTACTGCCACGTGTGCCTCGTTACGATGATATGCACTGTCCGCGTCTTCTAGAAAAATATAAAGAGCGTAATCCTATACAATGTATTTCAAGTGGAGTTAACATTCAAGAAATACGACTGTACTCCCGGACAACTTTCCCTGACAATGAAGGGAAAAGCTTCGGGGTCGGAGCAACTGCACTTGTACCCCTCCGCGAAGTAGTCCGGTTTGGTTAGTGTTTCGAATGACGGACGCGTTCGAATAATAAACACTGCGTACAATCGGTTACGTCCGCTTGGACAGCCATTTGTGAGTGAAATTCGTCACAAGCTTATTCTGCGAGTCGTCGGAATAGCTGGAGGGTGACGAGCGCTCACCTGAAAACGAAGACGCCATTTTGACTGTGAGGTGCACGTACAACGTGCGACGTTTTCGCGCGTGACATTGCATAAAGTAAAACGAATATGAACATATTCTTGGAGCGTGCTGCGTCTCTTTTTAAACAGCATCCTGTAGAAAATGAAGTAATGTTGTTTTTTTATTATTTCGACGCAAAAAAGGCGGGCGCAATCGTGGAACTACATTTTGCAGTGGTGGCACACCCCCACTTTGGCACCGTAGTCTTCCCTTCATTGTGAAGAAAAGTTGTCCGCAGGTGTAGTGTTCTGGTTTGTAGTAGGCGGATTTAGTGTGTGTGTGTGCGTGTGTGTGAAATATATATATATATATATATATATATATATATATATATATATATATATATATATATATATATATATATATATATTTCCGGGTCAGACGGGACAGGGGTCAATATCCTTCTCTCCCCATCTCGCCCGAAGGAAACAGCCGTACTTTAAATTAAGTCTATTCGTTCATTGATTTTTATTTGTGGCGCTTTTCTTCAATATTAGTAAAAGGTAGCTGCAAAGCCGTCCGGCACTTGTCTGATTAAGTACAAAAGTAGCAAGAAGTTCTGCCTTCTTATTGCGACTTCCGACAGGCGCAGCAGTCTTTTCTGGAGCTGTATGTAGTTATTAGAGAAGACTGCATAATTTGTGGTTTAGCGATTCCTGTGGAAACTCCCATTTGGCGCGCTTATTGTTACTCGGGCGTCAAAGGTGGTGTCATCAACAGTGAAGAAGTGCAGAGCAACGATTTCTCACAAGGTCTCATAACATCGCTAACTGACCATTCGCGTTCGACTGTGCAGAAGTTCGGTGAGAAGGTCTATATGCTTGCTCACGCCCACCAATGACTGTCCGGTGTGTAGAGGAAGATGCCATACGTACCCTTCTGGAAGTTCCTGCTGTCCCTAGGCGGCAGCGAGGCCGGCCCCTGAGCGCACAGCATGCCGTACACGCGGATGCCTGGTATGTTGGCGTACGGCGGCGTGGTGTGGCGCACGGGCCCCAGCAGGCGCGAGCCCGTGGGGCATCGGCACACGAGCAGGTAGTGGGCGCGGCCCGTGCGGGTGCTCTGCAGCGCCAGCAGCTGCCAGTCGCGGGGTTCCTGGCAGCGCCGTACCGACAGCACGGGCTCGCACACCTGCGCACGTGGTCGTACTTCGTGAGGAATGTCGAGACTTCGCCCGAGGGTCCTGTATAGCTGTGTGCAGGGCACGTTATAAGCTCGATGCATCGAAAGGGTGTGTTTTCTTCAATAGCTGAGACCTTCTAGTCGCAAGAGTCCCACAGGTATGCCAATATTAGGCTCTCTAAAGGCACATTTGGCTGGTCATTGTATAATTATAATTTTTTTTTCGTTATGAAAGTGTGTAAATGACTTACCTGTTTTATATTTATTTGTTTGCCGATTTGTAAACTTATCAAATGTATATCCACCCTGCCAAAACCCTATGTTAGGGCTGCAGTATTCATAAATAAAAATAAAAAATAAAAATAAAATAAATAAGTTGACAAGAACTTTAGCACTGCACTATATGCCGGCCGCGGTGGTCTAGTGGCTAAAGGTACTCGGCTGCTGACCCGCATGTCGCGGGATTAAATCGCGGCTGCGGCGGCTGCATTTTCGGTGGGGGGCGAGAATGCTGTAGGCCCGTGTGCTCAGATTTTGGTGCACGCGAGAGAACCCTATAGGCGGTCGAAATTTCTGGAGCCCTCCACTACGGCGCCTCTTATAATCACCATTGTGGTTTTGGGACGTTAAACCCCACAAATAAAATCACTAGGACATAAAGCAGGCGTTTGCAGTGATTGTCTGTCTTTTACTTGCATACAACTCACGCTTGCCTTAAAACTTGGTACATGGATGCGAGAGTGTTATGGAACGATCATTTGAACCTGCCAATGAAACACTATGGACACTTCGGAACGTATCAACGCAATAGAGTTCTCCTGGCAGAAAAAGTAATGGTTGTAGAGCATTAAATAAAGAAAATATGCGCAATATTCTCATTGCTTGTTAAGATGAGCCTTAAGTGTCAGTGAAAGATATTTTCTAGTACTGTAGGTCCCTTTACCCACACTGTATAGCTTCAGTGGTCCTGACCGAGAATGCACGTACTATGTGCGTCGCAGGCGCGCCATTATTTTATTTATTATTATTTATTTATGAATACTGCAATCCCTGATAGGGATTTTAGCAGGTGGGTTACAGTGCATAAAAAGGATACATGGTTTACAACAACTGTACAATTCAACACAGATGAAATGGCTCTTCTTCTCGGGTACAAAAAGTTGTTACAAATAATACACACACAAAAACAACAACAGAGGATCGGTATACAGTGCTAATTAAGGTGGGACTCAAACAAACATATTAGATAATATGTATACGTGGAGGCGCCCACACGTGCGTAAATGGGGCATGCACCGTATAGACAGTATACCTTGATGAGGTTGAAGGTGCCCTGCCTGTCGTTGGAGACGAGCTTGATGGTGTGCTCGTCGAGCTCGGCCGAGTCCGAGCAGGGCTCGGCGAAGGCGGCCGGGCAGGCGCACAGCGGCTGGGTCCGGTTCACGCGCACGTACAGTGCCGAGCACACCTGTTGCGCCGCGCACTCCGGCAGGGCGGCCACACCGCGTCGTTGCCAGGGTCGGTGACGATGGTCCACCTGCACGAATTTCGCCGATGCTTTCGGGCGAACTCGGCAGTACGAGTCGCGCTGCAAGTTATCTTTTCGCCCAATTTTCTTTCTTCACGTTTACATTACAATTACTACTAATGACATTCTCTATACTGCTCTTGGCAGCATGGTCTGTTAGTTCGCATGAATATTGTTTATAACGAAGTAAAAGGAGCCCTTAAATATACATTCTTTCCTTCGTCACAATGGCGTTATTTACCACGTGGTGACAACGGTAATATACTGTCCCGTTGTGGTCAGCACGTCGCTTTTTAAGCCTGTAAAAACTGTGCTAACCACTGTAATCACCTTAACATGTTTCCGTTCGCATTGAGCAACTCGCGCAGTTATAATGTTTTCGGGTCTTGGTAGATTGTAGAAGGAACGGTAATACCACAGTGTAAACGTTATTTCTGCCACTGCTAAAACGCCTCACGTTGAGTGACGGTTTTAGTTACTCGAACATTTTCGTCTCATCGATTTTTGCAAGAAACGTGTTCGTCCCTCTTGCTTTTTATTTTATGCGGCGCACCGGAACTTCGTCGAGAGACAGTTCTGTGCTGATATATACTGAATTGTAACCTCGCCGCGCAATATTTGTCAAATCAGATAAATAAGCAGTTCACTGTACCAACCCCAGTGACCCTTCCTCTTTTTATAGGAAGATGAGAAAAAAAACTTGCCGCTGTATACTTCGGGAGGAGGTGATTGCGGATTTTGTGCGGCAACCACGCTTTCTATACCTCTGTTCTTTTGTTCGACGTGGCAGTCGGGAACAGTTGCGACGCGCGTTCACTGTATTATTCACGTAACAAACCTCGGTAATGTGTGAATTTCGATCTCGTGCACTTCTGCTTTACGAATCGCCTTCAGCTCAATGACCTGCACCACATATCACCGCGTCTGCTTGGCCCACCTCATTGGCTGGCATCGCATATAACGACGATGCAAATCGTCGCCACGTGCGCTGTAGCCCTTGTGTATCAAGCGTAGGATCTCGTGCAGGAACGCCATATAGCGAATTATGTAGCGCTCGCGGTCAAGGCTGACCTGCTCCTGCCTTTGGGGAGCGGATTCGGCTTTTATCCGTCGTCAGGCGCGGCGTATCGGCGAGGGCTTATAAGTCGTCGCCTCAGAACGAAGTACTGCGGAGAACTCCCGGGGGCTTCTCTCTCTATTTTCACCAGAACTCCACAACCGTGCATTGGCTCCGTAATGCTGTGTACTTTATACGGCTGTGGCCGCCGCTGTTGCGGTTAAAACGGTTTTCGCTCGGACAGCGCCCGTAGCGTCGGCCACCGTTACATCCTCCTCCGATGCCCTTGGCTGCGTTCGCGGTTTCACCCATTGCGGCTGACCGCGGTCCCCTCCCTTTTCAAACATCACACTTCAGAGAACAGCACGCGGAAGAGGGCACCGCGTGACCGCGGAGGCCCGCTCTGCTTTGCTGTATGCGCATACCGTCGCCCCTGTTCCTTTTGTTCGCCCATGCTGCCTGCGCTTGTGTAGGCATTTGATATGGCTGCTGACGCTTAGTGTCCACTGCGGATTTCTTGCTCAGTTTCCCCCAGTCTTTGTGGAAACGCGCCTTCCTTTCTTTTTTTGTTATCTTTTTGTCATCGTTAGGCGTCGTTTATTTTTTTTTCTTTCCTAGCTAAGTGCGTTTTTTTCTTTCATCTTTCCGCGAAATTCCTCCCGAATCTCGTTGTTTGTTGCCGCGGCATCGCTATAAGATGCGCCTAAACCCTCTTTGGAATCTCCAGCTCATTTACAGGCTTCCACTATGCTGCTGTATAGGAACTAGGCACCAACAGATCCCCTTCGTTGCGCGAGATCTCTCCCGATCTCATCGTTGGTAGCCTCGGCGTTCGCTCGCTCCTCGCCGCGTTCTATAATCCCTCCGGTGAACGGTGGTAGTGGGCACGTCGACGAAGATTACACAGTGTGGAAGAGGAAGGGAGGGGTTATTGGTTCGCCTCGCGGTCACGCGGATGTCACCACGGTCCAAGCATAGCCCTCGCCTCGCCGTCGTCTCGCGCCGGTGTCGTCGTGATGGGTGTCGGAAGTCGCCGGTGACGATTGTGTGACGAAGGCGAAGATGAGGCGTCGCCTACCGGCTCGAAGCGACGCCCCGTCAGGAAGCTGGAGAGAGGAACCGTCATACCCGAATGGTATAGGTATACGAGGCTAGCGGAAGTGCCGATACGTGCTTTCGCAGAAGGCACGTGTGTCGATGCTGGGAAGCAGTGCCTCCTTTCACCATTAGGCACCGTGAGAAGGTGGTCTACACACAGGTCGCGCTCCTCTTCGTGACTTCGTTTCTTTCTTAGCGTGGCTTTCGCGTGGCATCTAACGATCACTGTAGTTAGAGGGGTTACCGTGGTATTGATGATGGGCGTACTTTGGTGGCATACTGAACAACCACTGAGTACCTTCAGTATTAGCGGTTAGTGACCTTGGCATGAATAAAAAAAAGAAAGGAAAAAAAAATGCCGTAGCTTCCTTGTCGTCGCCTATCATAATGCAATCGATGTTGTAGCTATCAGCGGGAAAGTTTTCTTTCAAGCTGTGCTGATATGGGCACTTTTTTATACTGTTTCCAAACCACTGAACGAGGTGGCCAGTATCTAAGGTCAAGCTTCAGGGTCAAGCAAGAGTGAAGAGCTACTGCCTTCTTCGATGTCTCCGAAATTTCGGATCTGTGAACGTTGTGTCGGCGTAACCCTTAGCTGTACTATTTTCGCCAGCGGTACGTTGTTTCAAAGCTTGAAAAAGACGTTGCACGATATGTTTCGTGAACACCTTGATAGGTTGTAGTCTTCGCGCAGTAACGCCCTCTAATAGTAACGAGAGCTGATTAATCGCACCATGGTTTAATTGGTATACGCCGCTAATACATTTAGAGCAAACACACGCTCTGCGGAAGAGAGTAGGCGCTTCTCTGTCGGACGAAACTAAGCACATGTAGGCGAGATTGAAAAAGGGCTGCTCCGAATCGGCGAGGACAATTCACTAGAATATTTTTACTAAAATCTTGGGTCCGATCAACGAGAACTGGAGGTCTAGCACGCTAATGAAAATTGATACCGGTGTGCTGAGGTGTCAGTTCTTTCCCCAAGCGAAGCAGGCATGCAATTTCTCAACTGTGCCGTTTCACTTTTTGCTGCTCCAGTGTGCTTTTAGGCCGTACACGGTCAGGTGTACTTTTTTCTTTCGTTGCAACTTATTTTACTCTTGCGCTTTTTGTGGCTTTTCTGGTACAGTTTTATGAATGCATTACATTTTATTGCGCTGCACTAGACAGTTAGCATACCTTCGGTTTTAGTATTAGGAACTGCCCCTGTTAATGTCTTTAACATGGAATCTCCGATTGTAATACATATCACTAATGACATTTTGTATGCATAGAAACTGAGGGAACTTGAAGCACGTCTCAACTGGACGCAGACGGGGAGTAGTACATTAATTCGGCGGTCATCAGCCCTGCAGAGACAGTCAGAGGGAGAGCTCGTCAGAAGATGGTGCGCTTCGGGGGGGGGGGATTGACGTTGGCCATCGAAAATTAGAGGTCGAAACGCACACGCAATACCACAGGGTGGTGGAAGACAATTTGGCGTAGTCCCCGCGCGTATCACCGGCACATCGTGCCGCCACCACCGATGCCCGCGCGGGTCCTGTCCGGCGTCAAACCAAACCGCCGGTCGCACGCGACGTCGGTTACCGGTTTTTTCCGCGTGCATTACATTTTGTCGTTCCCTCGCACACTCGGCGGCGCTGCCTTCGTGGGAAAGCGGCCCCGAGGGAATCCTGGTCGAATAACGCGCGTCGGATTTTTTTTTTTTCTCCGCCGTCTTCACCTGACCATATACGGACTGCATGTTCGGAAGCTTCTTCGAAACCGGTGCGGTTTCGTGAGGCTTCGTTTGGTTCGGGAGAAAGCGGCCGCTCGAAACGCGAGTATGGCGTGCGTGTGCTCTGTACTCGTCTAGCGTTAGCGACGTAACGTGCTCGCCAAATTATTCGGTACGGGAGATTCAGTCTTTTTTCTTTTTTTTTTCTTGCGTCAATATTTACTTTCGTGCTAATGCGAGGCAGCACGTGAGGTCTGGCCTCCGCTCATTTGTTTGAAGATGCGTCTTTCTTTCTTTCGTTCTTCTCGCATGCGATGTGCTGATCAGCTACTACAGTGCAATCAACGCTTCGTTGAGCCATCTGTACATCTTTCCCGAGACGTTTTTGTTATTTCTTATTACCCGGAGTTCCACAAGGAGTTTCAGCGGGTGTAACCTTGTATACCCCACCAATTCATAGACTGTTCTTACGGACCAATGCTCAGAGGTGGTGACCTGTCGTGATGACTGTTGAGGCGTCCGTAAAAATCCTGCTGTACTTCTCGCGTTTAACTCCCTGGAAGTTACTGTTGGAAGCCGTCACCCGTCTGCTTGGCTTTTCCAGCTATCAAGGGTGTATTCAAGTGTGGCAGCTTGGGCTAGTTGGTACGGCATGACGATAGTTATAGTGCGAGAACAAAACGACGACACAAAGACACTCCGTGTCCTTCTTGCCTCTGTGTCGTCGTTTTGTTCTCGCGCTATAACTATCATCGTGTATTCAAGGTTATCGCTGCTTTAGAATCGTATAACCTTCTGATAACGATACAGCAGGGAATAGGTAGCATCCTACGCGGTCACTGTCGTAGCTCGTGCTACACAAGTCCGCTACATGCCGTGTAACAATTCTAGAGGCATATTTAGGAGATTCCAAAGTAAAAAACCCGAATGTAAGCGTCTGTCGCGCGGAATCGAACCAGCCACCTCTCGATTCTCAGCGCGCGGCGCTAACCACTACGCCACACAGTGGGCGTTGTGTGGAACGCCAACGGCAAGCCATTTACCGTTTGCCACCATACACCGTTTGGCAGTCCTCAGAACTTGGAAATTTTAGCGCGCTTTCGTTATCGTCGAGGTGGCGCGATAGCCTCGCCGCGCTTTAAAGGTTGTCGCCCCCCACGAAGCGCCGCCCCCGCGGAGCGTGGTCTCTCCTGCGCGCGCGCTTATCAGACTCGTAATTCAAGAGAGGACGATGGTCACTTCACACGCTGCTGCGCCGCGTTGGCGAAAGGAGCGTGATGCTGACATACGGCGCAGGAAGAATTGTGACAGTTGTTCGCGCTTCGCCTGTGTATACTTGCGCGCTCGTTTCGGGCGTCTTTTTTTTTTTTTTGTTCGAACAACGCGCTTGAAGTGGCGAGCTGTGACTGTTGTTAGGCCGCGCTCGTACTGTGTATGCTAATTTCGTGCGTCCTTTCTGCTTGTCGTGTGCGCTGTAAGTTTCATGCTGCTTGCCGTTCCTAACGTGGCTTCACAATTCGTTGCACTTGCTGAAACAATGCACCATGAACGCTCTACTACCTCTGTAAAGACACGCTTGTTTCACTTTCGTGTTATACCGATTCCTATATTGGGGAACTGCTACTTTTTTTTTTTTTACAGTGAGAGCTGTTATGTGATCGCAATGTGGTTTCACGTGTGGTGCCGTAGTTGTCCGCCGCCGCCGCCGGTGTCCTTAACCACTCCCGCACGAAAGAAGAAAAAAATTAGTAAATAAACAAATACACCAAGGACACAATAGGATTCGAACCGTAGTCCGAATGGCATTCGAGTCCAGTATTTTACTACTGAGTCACACCGGTGCTTGGAATGCGTTTCCAAACTCGCCTTAGGCAGGCTCGATGTCGGAAAAGGAATCGCGTTAATATGAGTAATAAAGCGTTTTAGAACATCAAAGGGACAACCAGGCGTCACACATTGCGAATTTCCCAACGAGTGGGCCGTCCAATTCTCCAACCCATTACAAAAGCTTGTTCTTGATCACCTACTAGGGTAACTGTGGCGCATACCCACTTCAGGCAAAATTCTTCGGCCATAGTAAGCGTGCAGTGGATACCTCGCTTCTCCGAAGAATGACGAAAAATATCATAGTGAATTCCGGCCAACTACACAAAAATTAAGATTCTTTATGGCGTGGTGGGTACCTGCAAGTGTACTGTAGCAGTTACACGAAGAGTGATTAGAAACGGCTCTGAAATGCCGCTTTTCTAGCTTTCGCGGTGACTGTGCTGCGCGTTCTGCGCAAGCATGTGGTTTTTCTTTTTTCATCTTATCTACGTCATGAACTGAACAGAAGAAGGTCACACTTTTTTTTGCGTTTCTCAATAACAGTTTTCTATTTAAAATAATATGTAAAACCGTTGGTGATAGAAAATAAGCTCAAGCTGTTCCGAGGTCTACGTACCGCGAGAGCTAAATGGTGTATACGAATAGCTTGCCGTTATATCACCAGCACAAGCATCGTGAGTGGCATCTCGAGGTCGCTGGTTCGAATTCCTTGGAAGAGTCATGGCTTACACGACACAAGACAGCGACGTTTTTACGTTTGCTCATTTAACGCCAACTATGCACCACGTTGCTATGCATCATGTTGCTTGGATTTTTTGTACTGGTTTATTTTTGTATCCTTTTTTACATATATAACCTCACGTGCATATCCGTGACATGACGGCGACGGGAAAAAAATCTGCCGAGATTGTGCATATAGTTGCTATCGCAATGAAGGGTAAGACGCGGTGCATAGTTCGCGATAAATAATCGAACGTACGTAAGAACGTTGCTGTCTTGCGTTATGTAAATCGTGATTCTTCCATGGACTCTAGCTATGTACCATCAACCGACAGAAGTCAGTTTGCGCAGAGTTAAAGTTTCATTTTCATCGTTTGCCTAGAGAAAACTTGAGCTTAGTTTGCCATACCCTATGCAGCAGGGGGCTAGCTGGTGAGCAGGATGCCTCTGCTTCTACTGTAGGCCCCATTATGTTATAAGTGGAATACGAGAATCACTCGCATGTATACAGTGAAGCACTGCTGGTGACCAAGCCCAATTAGGAGTACTGGTCGTGCGACCAAGGTAGTGGCGAAGCGATTGGCCGCGAATGGCCGCTTTTGTCTCTAAGTGACTCGTTTGGCTCAGTCGCTCACTTCTTGGATTTCGCATTCACGCGACTGCATTCACAAACGTCTGAACCAGCCAGATGGACAGGTACAGAACGTCAACTTGTTTTGCGGGGCAAAAGTAGCGCGAACACACTTGAACTCTGTGTGTCGATATTATTCAATGTTTGTAAACAGCGGTAGTCGCCGTCGACCTTATAGGTACTTGGACGCCTGTAGTGAGGGTTGCGGCGTGTAGGCTCCTCCCAGCCCAAAGCCCGCCATCGCCCTCTATGATCACGTGACAACTGGCACAGCGGCTGCGAAGCAGCCTCCGAGAACCGCGGGCTTGGGAGCCTCCCCCGACGTGATCATAGAGGGCTACAAGCGCCCCAGGGGACCTACCCGGTATGTCAACGGCGCCTACCGCTCTTTAGAAACATGGAATAGGCATATAAGTCGCCCGTATGTGTAAACGCTGGTCGCATATCGTTTTATGGTCGATATTGTTGCAAATGGTCGCGCGGCCGGTGCTAGTCGCCGGTGTGAATGGACCTTGACAGTGATGCGTCCAGCAAGACGCAACTTGTACAAAGTACGTATACCGTTTTCTTGCCCCTGCTAATCACGCTTTCGCTGCCGCTTGTTCGCGTCCGCCGGACACGAATAGGTGGCTGTGCTATGTCTGTACTGTTTAAGGGAACCCCCGAAGCTCCATGTTTCAAAGCAGGTTGTTGACTTGAAGGCGCTAGAAGACAAGTGATGTTGGGACACGTGAAAAAAAGAGTGCGTGCTGCGTGTCGTTGAGGCATGAGCTAGCAGCGTTGAGTTGAGAAGCGGAACCTGGTACCCATCGCTTTGGCTCGGGCTTTATAGCTGTGAGGTCCCATGTAAGCGCAAGGTGGAGGGAGCGGCTCTCAGTCATGGTCGCCGCGTTTCGATGAAAGCGAAATGCGAGAACGCTTGTGTGCGTTCGTTTTGCGTGCACTTTTTGGGCATTTTGGGGGCGTTATAAATACCTACAGCTCAATAACCGTGCCTTTCATTGTCACCTTCGACTTGTTCAATAAGTGGGGAAACGCTGCAGGACAGTAAAGTGCTTAACGATGAGTGGTATCGTTGAAGGTCAGAAAAACGTGGTACTATTGCCACGCTGCAGCTCACGGCTGAGAATGCGAAGGCGGTCCTGTGCGCGTTAGGTCTAAGTTGATACGTGCATACGGTTGCTATGTCGCTGTCGCCCCGGCGGGGTGGCGTTTCCCGTCGGCTGGCGCGGGGAGGAGACGAGCAAAGGGAGGGTGGGTGCCCGCCGTGGTCCGTGGACCGAGGAGCCATAGCGGGTTCGTATGCGCGTGCACGTGGTGGCGGCGAGAGCCGCCGCTGCCGTGACCGCAAACTGCGGCAGCCTATCCATGGGACCGTGGAAGCCAGCGGCGGGCCTCTTTCGCTCCTGTCTCGTTGCCGCGCGTTCCGTCCCCTGGCGACGCGGCATCGCATTGTCCTCGCCTTTCTTCTGCCGCGGCGCTTCCGTTTATTTTTTTTTTCTACACTTCGGGCTACGTCTGTGTCTGGCACATTACAGGAGCATCCACGACCTTTTGGTCTCTGAGCGTGGCTCACCGTGGTGCAGTTTGCCGCGCTATTTTCTGCCGGTTTGTATTTCTGGTTTGTGCTCGTTGGTATTAATTCAACGAGCTGGGCGTTTACGACCTGCTAGACACGTTGGGAGCATTGCGGTGTTGCATGTGGCAGCTGATTTAGCTACTGTTGTCAACAGCCACTTTGCTTCTGTTATTTGAAGTTCGCATGTTGCCCCGTCGCGGTGGTCTAGTGGCTAAGGTACTCGGCTGCTGACCCGCAGGTCGCGGGTTCAAATCCCGGCTGCGGCGGCTACATTTCCGATGGAGGCGGAAATGTTGTAGGCCCGTGTGCTCAGATTTGGGTGCACGTTAAAGAACCCCAGGTGGTCGAAATTTCCAGAGCCCTCCACTACAGCGTCTCTCATAATCATATGGTGGTTTTGGGACGTTAAACTCCACATATCAATCAATCAATCAATCAATCAATCAATCAATCAATCAAGTTCGCATGCAGGTTTGCAGCCCCCGAAGCCAGAGTACAACTTCGCGATGATATGTGCATGGTGCGATAACTTTGGCCCAATGAAATGCACTCGGTGTTCTAGCTTGCGTGAGACCTACTTCACTTCTTAATATCAGAGATAAGCGCAGACGTCAACATCACGTCTCACGTATTATCGGCGATCGTGTGCTTAATGTGGCCAACTACTACTTTCTTTTATAAGCCACGCAAGAAAGCGGGTGCTGAACGTCTCGGCGGGACATCTCTGGGGGGCTGTTTTGTTAAAACGCACACATAACCGGTGCAGACCTCTTTTCGCACTTTCGTCGATGTGCCTCAAAGTGCAATTGACATTTCGCTCGCTCAGACGCTTCGCACTTGATCGCTTCTCCTTCGGGCACGCTTAACCCAGTTTCATTTTCGCTTATCCGCATCCCGTAAGACGCATCCAAGTACAACGAGTACGTCTGAACCGCCTGAACTGCAAGGGTGTATATACTTGATAGTGCAACGCGCCTCACTGACACCATCGCTTAATACAAAAGCGATGCGAATCCCGGGTTTCATGGTACTTGAGAAATTCGAGAAATAGAAATTGTCTGGCTACCAGCGCACTCTGGGAATCCTGGGAACGAGGCGGATCAACTGAATGCTCGAGATTTCGTCAGTTGAGTAGGTGAGCCGCCCGTTCCGGGGAGGTCCGCGAGAGATGGGCTGGTGTCCTTTCACAACATCACGAATCATTGTAAACAAGAGCGGATGCGTTATCTGCCCCCGCACAGACGCGATCTTTTCCCAACCATCGCGTGTTGAATAAAATATACCCGAAGGAGATAAAGCCGCGATGCAAATGGTGCGTGGCAACATATGATCACACACTTTGGGATTGTAGCATGGTGCCGCCACCGGCGGATTTTATGCGCGATCTCTCTCTCTCTTGAGCACTGGGAGGCCGTGTTGACCAACTCCGACCCAGACGTCCAGACAAGGTTCGTGTAGTGGTAACACAGGCCGTCGTCAACCTTGTGCTGACGGACATCTAACGCGGAATCGTCCGAAGTTGCTTTCTTACGAAATAAAGTTTTACCATCCATTCATAGAAGGCTCATATCCGTCAATCACCTCACAGTTGCGCGACCTAAGCTGAGAAAAAAAAGACAACTCACTCACCTTGGACTGTTGCTGCTGTTCGCTGTCACTTTGGGTGAACTTGGCCCACGCGCCGTCGGCCAGCCACAGAGGGACGACGAATGTCAATATCCCGGCAAGGACCCAGTGGCTGGCAGGCATCCCTCGTCACGTCGTCACGCGGCCACACGACATAGAGGCACCGCTCGCGATGCTGCCCCTGTCACACTGCACTGAGAAGGTGTGGCGCCCCACGGAAAGCCCCTCACCGCCTGATCCTCATCCGAGAAACACCGCCCCTCTCTCCACCGAACGGACTGGGATGCGGCGGCGCGCTTTTTGAAGCGAACGACGCTGCGTAACGGGAGTTTTCTTTACCTGCCCGGGAGCTCCGGCGGTCCGTAGCGCCTATTTCCGGCTATTGCCGGTGGTGGCGCTGCCAGCGGGTGACGTCATCGTGGATTTGAGGAAGGTGGGGGTGAGGGAGGGTCTCGTTAAAGCGACGACAACGACGCCAGGGACCGGTCGGTTCGCCGCAGGTTGCAGGCGTTACCCCGGGAGGCGGCACACGCCGTACCCTCCCATCTTCGCGGTGGACCGGAAGAAAAACTGGGTCCCTCTATGTATACACAGACACTGTAGGAGTTCGGTTAGGACGTAGGAATGCGTCGAATTAAGCCCGCTCTTTTGTTGTCTGGCGCGTGGCAGGACGCGGCTGACGTTATCAGCGCCCTATATTCCTTCCCCGTTCGCGCTCGGCTCCTGCTTGCTTGGCAGATGAAGGCGCCGTATTCACTGTCAGTCGGTCGTCCGCCCTGCACTGACGAGCACTTCGAGAATCGCACCTCGTTGTTGCGTCTCTGGCGGGGAAGCCATTTTCGGGCACGATGGACACATTCCCGGCCGCGCGCTCTGCGATCCGGCGAGTCGCGCGCTAACGGGATGGCTCGGTGGCCCAAATTAAACGCATTTCGCCTCTTCTTCTCGCCCGCTTGCACCCGGCGGGCTCCCTTAATTGGGTCAGCTGGACAATCGCCCGTCTACGTCGCCACGTTGTTCGTTTGTGTATCGTTGTTCGCGATCTTTTGCCCTTCCCCGTGGAAGGCGTCCCATTTGCCTCGATTGCGTCCGCGCCTCGTCTTCGTGACTCAAAAATGGAGGGGGGGCAGGGGCTACGCGCTGCGAAATGTTTGCTCTCCGCGTGTGAAGGATCGTCGTCGCCCGGTGGCCCGGAAAATCGGTTCTCCCAGAAGCGAGTGATGTTATAGAAGGGAGTCTGTATAGACCGCTCCGTCGTCGGTCTGTCTCTCTCTCTCATGGCGAAAAGAAGCCGATGGCATCGCTGTGTGCGCACAATGTTTAGAAAGAATACACCAAGGTCGATGACGAAGCCCCGAGACCGACGCGGTGGCTTCGCCCCTCCCGACAGTTGCCGACCCGTTCCGTTGTCGGGGCGCGCGACCAACTTGACCCGTTTTGTTCGGTGGTCTGCTACCATCACGTTGACGCGCCGTCGACATGGTCTCCTTTCGCATTAGTCTGGGACGCGTACGCCCCAGTGAAAATGCGGCGTATACATAACAGTGCGACGGCTGCGCGTATGTATAAACGCCACCACGCTTGAGACGGACGGCCCGTGTCGTGACAGGTCCGATCATCTCGGGGAGCCGTTGCCGGACGATCTACTCTGGCCTTCGCGGAGTCCTCCGGTACCTATATATAGAGGAAGCGAGAATCACTCCGGGTTCTGCGAAGAAACGCTGTCTGATCCTTCCGTATATGGGCTTCGGCGTGCGGCGCGCAAATAGCCGGATGCTGTTACGTCGTGTATATGATATGGACGGGCATTATTCGGCCCGCAATACTATCCACTCGACGAGACGTCAACGTGTGCGTGGTGTGTTGTGATATATAATGATGAAATAGCCGTCTGCGGATTTTGGAATGAACCCTATCGACGTGTGCGACGTTCTTTCCGCCAATTGATCGTCTTCATCTTCTGCGAGCATCGGTTGGAATGTCGGAGCTCTTTTTTCAGTGTTAGATTTTTTTTTTTTTGCTTCGTATATCAGCGGGGAACTAGATCATCCTGGTTCACTGTACCGTGGCGTATTTTACGACAGCACTGTGATGCGCATCGTAATGAGGCCTTTAGTTGTTTTACAACGGGCCAGTTTCCCGTGCCATATTTTAAGGAAGGAATAAGGCACAAACGAGACGGATACGAGGACGAACGCCTACTATCAACTGATTTTATTAGAAGAAAAGGTTATACGGGGAAACACATAGCGAGATTATATAAATGCTAACGGCGCCTGCGTAAATTTCGGTCTGGTTCACTCACTCAGACTCAGATTGAGCCGTGGGTCTCAGTCGGAATGTGTCCGGAGGAGTCATATGTTAGTGATCGTGAGTCCGGTTGAGGAAAGTTTTGGGACATCTGAGTCGGAGTGAATCCGGTATAGAAAAAGTTTACTGAACCTTAGTCTGAGTGAGCCCGAAGCGGGAAATATATTGTCGCGGTTCAACGTAAGCAGTGCACCGAGACGTTGAGTCCGAGAACCAACGGCGTGTGTTTTTATGCAGGAGCCAAGAGCAGGCGAGCAAAGCAAAAGCACGTCGTCTTCTTCAGTCCCCCTTTTCATGAGCTGTTGGAGCGCACATCGTCTTCGTTCTTTGTTTCGGGTGCGGCATTTGCCTCCCCTTAAAAGGGCATCGCCCCGATGCTATAGGTGAGACAGTAATTCGCGCATGAAGTCACTTTGTAGACGCTATGGTGCCTCGCTGAGTCACTCGCTGACGTATGGCTTAATGCGCACTACGTGCACAAGCTCAGGTCGGTGCTGGCGACGCCTTGAACAGTTTGGGCTATCCGGGACGACTTCATAGGTAACGTCACTTAGTCGTCGCAGCACTCGATAAGGTCCGAAGTACCTTCTGAGCAATTTTTCGGATAGTCCCCGTCTTCGTACAGGCGTCCACACCCATACCCTGTCCCCGGCTTCGTACGTTACAGGTGTATGACGTTGGTTATAGCGGCCTGCGTCGTACTCTTGCTGTTGGTATATTCGCAGACGTGCGAGCTGCTTGGCTTCCTCTGCGCGTTGTGTAAACGCGTCAGCACTCGTTTCGTTGTCATCGCATTCGTGTGGCAGCATCGCGTCTGACATCGTTCTTCCTTCTCGTCCGTGAACAGGGCTGAATGGGGTCATCCGTGTGGTTTCTTGCTTCGCAGTATTGTATGCGAACGTTATGTAAGGGAGAATCTCGTCCCAGTTTTTGTGTTCGATGTCCACATACATTGAAAGCATGTCTTCCAGAGTTTTGTTAAGTCGCTCGGTCAACCCGTTGGTTTGTGGGTGGGAAGCTGTCGACTTGCGATGAATAGTACCACTGAGCACCAACACATGATCTAAAAGCGCGGCCGTGAATGCGGTTCCGCGATCTGTTATAACGATCGATGGCGCACCGTGTCTCAGCACAATGTTCTCTATGAAGAACCGGGCTCTGCTGTGCCTCTCTGGATGGCTTTTGTCTCGGCGTAGCGAGTAAGGTAGTCGGTCGCCACTATAACCCAGCGGTTACCAACACTAGAGGTGGGAAGTGGGCCCAAAAGGTCTATTCCGATCTGGTCAAATGGCGTTGTCGGGATCTGGACAGGGTGTAGCAAACCGGCTCGTTTCGTTGGAGGTGACTTGCGCCGCTGGCAATCGAGGCAGGTCCGAACATGATGCTTCACGGCAGCGGTGAGTCTAGGCCAGTAATATCTCCCTCGAACTCTGCTCAGTGTGCGCGTGTAGCCTAAATGTCCAGATGTTACCTCGTTGTGGCACGCTTGCAACACCTCAGAACGAAGAGTGGTAGGGACGACAAGCAGGTAGGTGGACCCGTCTGACGAGAAGTTCATTTTGTGAAGGACATTGTTTCGCAGACAGAACGACGATAGTCCTCTTGTAAAGGCTTTGGGCGCATGCTGGCTTCGTCCTTCTAAATAATTAATCAAGCCAAGTAGCTCAGTATCGTCATGCTGGTGACCTGCGATGGTTGACGTGTCGAGGATTCAGAGGAACGCTGTCTCTTCATCAAAAGCAGCAGCCGCCTCTATTGGTGATCGATATAGGCAGTCGGCGTCCGTGTGTCGTTTTCCCGACTTATACACCATCGTTATATCAAACTCCTGTAGTCTAAGGTTACAGCGTGCCAATCGCCGGAAGGATCTTTCAGACTTGTTAACCAACACAACGAATGGTGGTCACTGATAACGTTGAATGGGCGGCCGTACAGGTATGGGCGAAATTTCATAACTGCCCACACCACGGCGAGGCATTCCTTTTCAGTGGTCGAGTAATTTGCTTCTGTGCGTGACAAAGTTCTGCTTGCGTAAGCGATCACTCTTTCCTCGTCGTCCTGGCGCTGCACAAGCACAGCTCCGAGGCCAACATTGCTGGCGTCAGTATGGAGCACTGTAGGGACTGTGTCATCAAAATGGGCAAGCACGGGGGTCGTCTGTAGACGTTGCCGCAAGTCATTGAAAGCATCTTCCTGATCGTCGCCCCAAACAAATGCAACGTCATCCCTCGTGAGACGAGTTAAAGGTGACGCTATGCGCGCAAAATCTGGAATAAACCGCCGATAATATGCACAGAAACCCAGAAAACGCCTCACTGCCTTTTTATCTGATGTTGTTGGAAACTGTGCGACGGCGGCAACTTTTTCGGGGTCTGGACGAACTCCTGCGTAACTGACGACATGGCCAAGAAACTGCAGTTCCTCAAAGCAGAAGTGACATTTCTCCGGCTTGAGCGTCAGGCCTGCGGCTCGTATGGCCTGCAAGACCATTTGCAATCGTTCAAGGTGTTTGTCAAACGTTGTAGAAAACACAATGACGTCGTCAAGGTATACTAGACAGTTTCTCCATTTAAGCCCAGAGAGAACAGTATCCATGAGACGCTAGAAAGTTGCAGGCGCGGAACACAAGCCAAATGGTAAAACCTTAAATTCGCACAGTCCGTCTGGCGTCACGAAAGCGGTTTTTTCACGATCCCTGGGGTCGACTTCAATTTGCCAATATCCGCTCTTTAAGTCCATGGAAGAGAAGTAACGTGCGTTTCGAAGCCTGTCAATCGAATCATCTATGCGGGGAAGCGGGTACATGTGCACGTCCTTTTTTGTAACCTGATTTAGCTTTCGATAGTCCACACAGAAACGCAGGCTGCCGTCCTTTTTCACTAGAACAACAGGTGATGCCCAGGGGCTTTTCGACGATTGAATGACGTCGTCTTCAAGCATTTATGTTACCTGCTGTTCTATCGCTTCTCGTTCTTTTGAAGCCACACGGTACGGATTTTGATGGATTGGTCTAGCCGTGTCCTCTGTGATGATTCGGTGCTTGGTCAAGGACGTCCGGCCAACTTTCGAGGTCGACGCAAAACAGTCGTGGAACTCGTCTAGCAGCACAAGCAGGCGATCCCGCTGTTGCTGAGTTAAAGTAGGGCTGACGTCAAGGTTAGGTGCTAGGTCACGTGGGTCTTGTGCAGGTGTTGCTTCGAGTGCTGAAAAGCAGTCATGAACATCTGCGATCTCGTCGAAATGTACCAGCGTTGTGCCTTTTGGAAGGTGCCGTCGCTCGGAGGTGAAATTGGTCAACAGCAAGTTCGTTCGGCCGTCGGTGACATTGACTATTCCTCGTGCTACAGAAATCCCGTGTGTGAAAAGCAGCAAGGTTAGTTGGTCGGCGACTCCTTCACCGTCGAACGGTACGTCAGTGCTCACATGCTACTGAAACGAGGATACATGATCGAGGCGGCACGACTATATTGTGGTCTTTGAGACGAAATGATTTGTGCTCTGGTGATGTAGGATCAGTCAGACGAGCACTCTCGTAAAATGAAACCACGCGGTCCGGGATGTTGATTATTGCGCCCTGCTCCCTGAGAAAGTCTATTCCTATAATTAAATCTTTGCAGCACTCTGGGAAAACAATGCAAGTCGCGACGAAAGAAGAATCTCCTATGCTGATTCTTACTGTGCATCTTTCAGTAGGGAGCAGCAATTGACCACCCGCTGTTCTTATATGTGGTTCTGTCCATGGCGTTTTTACTTTTCTAAGATGATCAGCCAGCTTGTGACTTATTATGGAAAAATCAGCACCCGTATCAACCAAGGCCGTCACTTGCTCTCCATCAATAATTACGTTGAGGTCGGCGCTCACCATTTCGTCGTTGTTAATATTCGTCGGCGTCGGGTCGTTCTGTAGCGGCAGTACTGGGGACATTTTATCATCTTGTGGTCGGGCTGCGACCTTACCCCGAGAGGTCGCCGCCTTTAGTTTCCCCGGTAAGGGCTGGGCGACCTTGTTCCCCGAAGGTCAGCAAAAGTAGTTGATTCGGTGACGATGTCTTAGCAAGGGATGGAGAGCGTGACCTGTGGGCGGAATTGGGCTGGCGATTAGGAAGCGACTCGTGATAGGGAGACCACGTTGTTGAAGGTCCTCGAAAACCAGGGTCGTCATGGCGAACAATGTAGTTGTCGTTGGCACGGCGACCGTCGTACCCTGGCCGAGACGGGCGAAGCGATGTGTCGCGGTACCAACAATAGCGAGCTATGCGGCCGGCACCACCACAGTTGAAGCAGAGAGGGCGCCGATCGACGGTGCGCCAAGCGTCCGTTCTGCGAAATTGTGGGCGTCTTATGTCATCTCTTGGCGTGTGAGTAAGGCGCGGCAAGTGGTGGCTGATGAGATGGAGACATCGGAGACATGGGCCGACGTCTGAAAGCCTCCTGCAATAGTTGCGACGAAGGTGCGGCTGTAGGTGGCTGGTAGTAAGATGTAATAGGCGGGACGGGTTGCGGACGGCGGACAGCGTCGGCGTAACTCCGTTGACGCTGATCGCGGCCGAAATCAGCTGCTGAAAAAGCGTGCCTAAGTTCCTCACGAACGACTGCGGCAACGGTGGTCACTGGTGTATCCACTGGAGGGGTCCAAAGCTTCTGAATTTCTTCTCGGACAATATCTCTGATCAGGTCACGTAGGGAGCCCTGATTGTCCAGAGTCACTGAAGCGGCGTTGATTGGGGTGGTAGTGGACGAGCGATCATATTGTCTCGATCTTTGGTGCAGAGCACGCTCAATGGCAGTGGCTTCTCTTATAAAATCGGCCACGGTAGTTGGGGCATTGCGCACAAACCCAGCGAACAGTTGTTTTTTCACGCCGCGCATAAGGTAGCGCAACTTCTTCTCCTCGGACATGTTGGGATCAGCCCGACGACAGAGGCGCATCACGTCTTCAGCAAACATTGCCACAGTTTCGTTAGGTTTTTGAAGCCTTAACTCGAGCAACTGCTGAGCCCGCTCTCGACGGTCGACGCTAGCAAACGTGTCAATCAGCTGCTGACGAAACTCGTCCCATGTGGATATACGGCCTTCTCGATTCTCAAGCCACGTGTGAGCGCCGTCATCGAGAGTGAAATACGTGCGGGCGAGCTTCTGTTGAGCATTCCACTGGTTGATGTCGGCAACGCGTTCGTAATGCTCAGGCCAATCTTCAACATCTTCATGTGGGGCACCACTGAAGCGATCAGGCACAAGCGGCTGAAGAAGTGTTACCTGGGCTGGATTGGAAACGAGGCTGCCTTGTATCCCTTGGACCAACTGTGGCTGGCTAGCGGAGGCCATTGGTAGAGGTATGTAATGCCTGGTAGAATGTTCGTCGAAGGAGCTCAGCTCAGGAGATAGGCCTAGCAACCGCCGACTGAAGCGGTGCACTGGTGTCGTAACAAGTGGCTGCGTGTCGGGACTTGATGAACGGCTCCCAGATGGGGTGTTGAGCATCGGCAGGCTTTCTAGCCAGCGCCTCCACCAGTGTCGCGGTTCAACGTAAGCAGTCCACTGAGACGTTGAGTCCGAGAACTGACGGCGTGTGTTTTTATGCAGGAGCCAAGAGCAGGCGAGCAAAACAAAAGCACGTCGTCTTCTTCAGTCTCTCCTTTTCACGAGACTGTTGGCGCGCACATCGTCTTCGTTCTTTGTTTCGGGCGCGGCAATATGAAGCGCTGTCCCCTGTATTTTAGAACGTCCCTTCACTCAACGCTTCACCTTTTCTTGAGAAAGCCGATGGGAGCGCCGTCTCTAGCCACGGCAAGTCACTGCATATCAGCGATAATGTTCTGCGATTCTTGAGTTCAGCGTCATTTTGTGCCGAGCTGTGGCGCAGTGATCAACTCTGTCAAGTGAAGGGTGAAAGTCGAGTCGAGGAGCGCTTGTGAATACGGGGGTGTGTCTCCTGCTTCTTCTTTGTCCTGTATTGCTGTCTCAGTGACTCTTGCCTCCGCTACGCCGTGGCGTTACGGTGCTCGACTGCTTCCTGAAGGTCGCGGGTTGGATCGAGGCCGCGGATGTCGCATTTCGGGGGAAGTGAAATGCAACGTGCGATGTCAGGGAACGTTAACGAACACCGCATGGTCGAAATTTCCGGAACCCTCCACCGCGGCATCTCATAATCGTATAGCGGTTTTGACCCGTTAAACCGATGATAACAAATAGGATCCCTTACCTCGTAAGCGGGTCATTGCGTGATCAACCGTTGATAGGCATCGGCTATTCGTTCATTCATTCATTCAGTGACTTCATTGTCAGTAACCTGTGTTAAGGGGGGAGCTAAACATACCCCTCCTCTAGCTATGCCAGCGAAACACAGGTGCGACTGAGTAAATTATGGGGCTGACTTGCCCCCCCCCCCCCTCTTAAATGAGGAGTACCCGCCCCCTCCATCCTTTCCCCGCCTGCGTATACGCCTATGCACCCTACCATGTGTGTAACGGATAGGACGAGCGGCGTCAGTGTAGAAGCTCGGTGCTTGTCGCCGTGCCTCCGTTACCGATGACGTTTAAGTTGCAGCTGTCTTAAATTCCCACCCAACGGCGCCCATACGAGGGCAAGGGCAGACAGGACGTCCCTCCACCCTCTCTCACAACCGAATTGTCTCGTGCTCCCTCTTTGTTAGCCCTGTCCCTGTTCCAGTGATCGCCGAGCGAAGCAAGCGTCTCTATTTCTCGAGCGAAACAAACCGAACTGCCTCGCGCGAGCAAGACCGCCTCGGGCCGATTGAATTTGCCCGCTGGACCGTGCACTTTCAAGTGCACCGCGCACGGTGGCGTTTGCTTCCTCCTGCGGGGAAACGAGGAGAGCGCCCATGCATGCATGTCTCGGTTGTCCTCGCATGCTCCTCTTCTCCAGTGGTGCACTCGTCGGCACGCTGCATTGCGCCTGTCAGGAGGGCAGAAACGTGGGGCCCTTCCGCGTGACACGCTTTACACGTGTTTCCCATACGAGTGTGTGGTTACACCCGACACGCCACGAATGAGCGTCCGGATGCGTTGGGTGAACTGCTCCGCAGTGCTCAAGTGGATGGAAGTCGCTCTGCTGCCGAACGCGAGGTCGAATTCCGTGGCGGCCGCATTTCGTCTGGGGTGGAATCAGAAAATAAATACATTGACGTAGGAGCTCGATGTTTACGGTGAAGCTGTTATGCCTATACCCTGTGTCGTCGCCGTAGTAGTAGTAGTAGTAGTAGTAGTAGTAGTAGTAGTAGTAGTAGTAGTAGTAGTAGTAGTAGTAGCAGCAGCAGCAGCAGCAGTAGTAGTAGTAGTAGTAGTAGTAGTAGTAGTAGTAGTAGTAGTAGTAGTAGTAGTAGTAGTAGTCATGCAGCCCATGGACCAGCGGGGGCCAGTTAAAGATATGAATAAAACTAAATCATGATGACACTCAAAATGATGCTAAATAATCAAGGTGCTCATGCTTGAAACGTAAAAGCGTGTGTATTTCCGATCTATCGGTGGGTTTACGGCGCCACGTGGTCTCGCTTACTAATCACGTTAACTCGCGCTCTTACAGGTCTGCTGTCCAAAGGTTGTCGCTGTGTGACTAAGTTTTTGTTTTCTTTTGTTTTGTTTATATTGTTCGATGTAGCATCTTCCTCCGCCTTCACATACTAAACTTTTATTAGCAGCACACGGGGCTTTCGGAAATAATGTACACTGTCGTTCTTTATGAAAAGGAACACGCGATCGCGTGACCTGCGCTCTACAACGTCTGCCTACGGTATCTTGCAGCCTTGTCCAGCGGCCATAACTCGTTTTGTTTGCCATTAGATGACGTCAAAAGCCAACGTATTTTCTTTTGCTATCGGTTGATGATAAAGTTTTTTCATTCCATAAAAATAAAGTTTTTTTCATTCCATTCCATTCCATCGGTTGATGATGGTCCTGTAAGCAGCCGCCGGAGAGCGCAGACCATGTGCTCACGTTTTTTCTATCATGAAGGACGACAGTGTACATTAAAGTGGCCCTGCAACACTTTTTAGCGCGGTCAGAAAACGCTGCCGATCGGTAGTCGAGGCTCCTGAGAACAAGCGAGCCTAACATTATGGCGCAGCATGTGGCTTACAGGTTACAATAATTCTCAAATTCAGCTAGAAATTGTGCCGTCTTCTCTCGACCAATGATTCCAGAAACACAAATGACCGCACCATAAACTCAAAGTTCACCGCCGTCGGTCGATTTAAAAAGAGTGAGCAGCCTAGTTACCGTGGCCGCCGCAGGATGCCGCCTTGTGCCCCTGCGCGTTCTCGCGACCTCACTGAATGAAACCCGTTGCTCGAAAAAGGGCGCCACGTTATGACACGTGTTGGTGGAGGGACACATCGTCTGGCCCTGTCGTCAACCCCCTCCCTGCGTAGCTTTCAACACGCTCGCTGGTATACGAAAGCGCTTTAAGACCAATCCTTGCTACTACGCTCGTATTTGACACATTCCAGATTCTTTTGCGCGCAGTTGATTCGTGAGCCATTTCTTGAGCTATTTTAATGAAGTCATTCGACGATTACATGAAAGAAAAAATCCACACATCTCCACAAAGGAGATGATGACGAGTGGGCGAAAGTAAGTCCTAAAAGGTCCCGTAATGTCTACGTTCAAATCGTCGACTAGTATAAAGGACGGACGGACGAGCTGATGGTGTGCTGTACGTAGCGGAGCTGACGATGCGATGTAACGGAGTTGATCGAACCTAAGTTGTTTCTTACGTGGCGCCACACAGATGGCGCAGCTTCGCCTCGACTGTGCACTATCGTCGACGGATTGCAGACGGAAGAACATATTGAGATGTTAGGGTGATTCGCCCCTGAAGGTGTAGCAGGGCTTCTATAAGACAACAACCGTGACCGCGAAGAGAGCTCGCAGACACGTGATGATATTTCCTTCTGGCCTAGAACCACATTGCGACGACGGCGTACGAATACAGTTATATTGATAGGCTGGCTTCGTCGTGAACAATGTGGTGTCCGTTTCGATTATGATGCTCAGCAGGGCCCGCCCACATCCGCGCGCCGCTGGCATCGACCTCTGCGGGCGATTGTTGTCATACTCTCCGCGGCCGTTGTCGTGATAGCACACTGCCCTTCGTGACGGAAGCCGCCAGAAAAACATGGGCTGAAGTGTTGGTGATGTTTTCGGTGGTGCACTGACTATACATGCAGTGCCCGCAGTGAGAACACCCGTTGCGATGAAGTAGCCCGTGTCGGTGCTCTCGTTTCCAGTCATCCGTGATGACCAAGTGGTGAGAATGGCCTCGGTGCATCCACCATACTGCTTTCTTTTTTTCTTTTTTTTGCGTGGGCGTTCGCTGTTCGTACGCGAGGTGCACTCATTCCTGACGCCGCGACAATATTGTCATTCGATTATATATATTGAAACGCGCTAGCGTTTATATATATATATATATATATATATATATATATATATATATATATATATATATATATATATATATATATATATATATTTCAATATATAGCGCGCGGCGCGGCTTACCGCCCTTGGGAATTCGGTCGTATGAAACCGCGTTGAACTCGATTCTAACGGAATGCTTTTCGTACGAGGAATCGTGGAGTTCGAACGTGCGGGAGCAACGTAAGACCGTGCTATAAATTAAGTGTGCAGGAGCCATGTCTTCCGATGCTTCGGCTCCCGGTGGAGTATGCGGTACAGATTGGTGCACAGAATACTAATGTCTATGCATTTAGCTTTGCAAGGTAATTTCAGTGAGTGGAAGTTGACCATGGAAGTTTCTTGAATACACTTTATAAAGTTGGTTCCAGCATGATTATAGCGTCTGAATATCAGAAAGTTCAGCCAGTTGGTTGAAGTTCAACGCAAAAAAAAAAGAAAAGTAGACGACTCAGACTCGCAGGAAATAAAAAAAAATGAAGGAAATGTATGTGTTTGCTTCATATCACTTTTGCGTGTGTGTGGGCACGCATAACTTTATTTTACGAGCACCTTTAGTTGTTTTTTTGTATCCCGTTAAGAACACGTTTAACAAGGGCTATAATTAAATAAAATTTAGCAGTGGACCCTGATGAATTTGTTGTGAAAAATTACTATCACCGAGAACATCTCATATATATATATATATATATATATATATATATATATATATATATATATATATATATATATATATATATATATATATATATATATATATATATATATAGTTTGATTAAGTTGTAAGGTTATATCATTTGCTGACATCATAGTTAAAAGAAAGGCAGATCTTAAAGGAATTCTTTGAATCAACTGGGAATATACCTTTCAATATCTTTCGAAAGAGCGTAATGTTTAAGTATTCACAGTGCAATGCAAAGTGCATGAATATTTAGTCACTGTTTGATGACGTCATGATTATGGTACAACGACAATGGCATTACGTTGGGACGCACTAGCACAATAGAGATCCAGTGTAAGAATGGGAGGCGACAGACGGAAACGCAATGTGCAATAGATGTTCCGTAAACAGAGGTTAGATGCCTCAGTCAGGCTGACGATTCGACAGAAGCCTTCCTTGTCAATGGCTCGTTGTCTTCTTTGGCATGCCACTTTTAAAGGGCTAGTGGTTAGAGTCTCTTCTCGTTGTCAATGTCGGTAGATGGTAATGACACCGACCACCGACAGTGACACCATATGACGTTGGCCACGAAATGAGAGAAACTGACATGCAAGAATTGACGAGGCGTGTTCGAAAAAAGTAAATCGAAACGTGGGCCGCAGGCGTTCTGAGGCACCATCACTCTGTTTGTACAGCTTCTATCGGATAATGAATAGTAATTTGCCCCTGTCGCTCAAGAGGAAAGTATACCGTAACAGCTGCACCTTACCGGTCGGGTACTTGCCTACGGAGCTAAAACCTGGAGGCTTTCAAAAAAAAAAAAAAAAGGGGGGGGGGGTTCAACTTAAATTGAGAACGACTCAGCGGACGATGGGAAGGGGCGATGATTGGCGTAGTTTTAAGGGACAAGGGCAGAGTGGGTCATGGAACAGAGAGGTGTTGAGGACATCTTAGTCGAAACCAAGATGAAGCAATGGGTGAGAGAGGACATGCATGCAGCGCGTATAGGCAACATAACTGCTGGTAAGCTCTTTGCCACAGGCCTCTTCCATCCATTACGTTCTCTTATTTCTCTGCACCACGACTCTCAGATTGCCCGTCTTTCTCTCACTCGTCAAGGCCAATGGCTATTAGCCCAAGCTGGTATCCCTCACATTCCCGTTTCCGTTCCCACCTTGCCTTCTGCCGCTAGCACCGCTGCTTCTAACCTTCGCATCCTTCCCCTCCCATCCAATATGTCTCCCGTTCTTCACGCCGGCCGGCGTCATGCGGCAGCACAGCATCATTCTCCTCCTCTCTCTACACAGGGAGTTGCCTACACGGATGCCTCATACATGGCTCCTCGGGGCTCGTGTGGCTACGTTATCTACCATCCACACCTTTCGGCACCTGACACGCACACCAGCGGGCCATACTTACACCCGCCAAATGTACTTTCGTTCGAGGTCCTTTCCATGGTCCACGCCATGCAGTCATTTTCCTCCCTCCCTTCTCTCCCCGAGTACACGATTTACTCCGACTCTCACGCCGCCATCCGTCACATACAGAACAACACGTTGCCCCCTGCTCTTCAACAGGAGGTCGAGCGAGCGGCCTCTGCTCTTCAACCCTCCACTGTCTTCCTCCGCCGGGTTCCTGGGCATTCGGGTATTAACGGCAATGAGCTAGCTCATCAGCTTGCCCGCGATATATTGCACCGGGCACCGTTCATTCCCTGGCCCACACCTTCGGAAGACAGTGAGAGCTCCGCGAATAACGATGGGCAGATCTCCTTGCGTCACACTATCAAGGAGGTATATCTCCAGCTCTGGCTCGACAAGCGTCTTTACCCTCCCCCCCATCCATCACTCACGGCGCTCGAGGCTCGAACTCTACGGCACATCCAAATGAACTGCTTGATAACCCCCTCTCGCCTTTTCCTTTATAAATATAGGTCTAACCCCTGCTGTCCTAATTGTCCCTCCACATACGCTGACACTGCCTGTTTTACTGCCCAACTGCTCAGCAATCCAGCTATTACCCTCCCCCATCCTTTTCCATCACCTCCTGGCTCGACTGGATCGGCGCCGAAGGGGAAGAAGAACAGTGTCGACTGATCGCACAGGCGGTCGAAATGCTCGGCCTGTAAATTTGGCTGAATAAAAGTCTATTACTACTACTGCTGGTTATTTGGAGTAACTGACTGGATTTTAAGGTAAGGCAAACACACGAAAGGGAGACAGAGAGTTAGGTGGACCGGTGAGATGAAAGAATTCGCAAGTATAACGTGGCAGCAGAAAGCACAAGACCGCGTTGATTCGCGGATCGTGGGAGAGGCCTTTGCCCCGCCGTGGACGTACTCAGGCTGATGATGATGATCATGATGACAATTTCTATTTAGGCGGGAAGCCTTAAATGCCTCATCAAACGCAAAAAAAAAACGACCTTCGGCGTCGGTGGAGTCGACACGAGTGATGCAAAAATCTCGAGATGACGTCATCGTATGACGTCACAGATGTTCAAAAGTGGTGACGTCAAAGGAGCCAGTACAAAACCAGATACGCTGTTGAAAGCTTGGAATGAATCGGGTGCTGAGGGCAATGCAAGAAAATGCCAGATGTAGAAAGCTTTCGGAGGTGAAAGGGATTCTTTTTTTTTTTTTGCATGCACGAAGGGTGGAACGTGCAAGACTAGTGCTGTATGGTATCTACTTCTCCATTCCGCGGCCATTTTGCGCTCCTCGTTTGTACTGTCTGGGCATCTTATCTAAACCGAAACGTTACGTTGTTACAAGTTACAACGAAAAAAGTCAGCGGTGTGACAAAGGTCCGATTTGAATACGACGACAAAGTTAACCGTCTGACCGAAGATGCTCCATGGAAAGTAGACGCTAAAGAAAGGAACGAGAAGGGAGACAACTTAGCAGAGAGCCGCGGACAGTGCATTCTTCTCCTCCGTTTCGGGTGCGCATAGCGATGGTATCGCGTTCGTTGTCTCGCGTTGGTCCGGGCGTTGACGTAATCCCCCCGGAAGTTTGGCGTTGCGGTCTCCCGCCGCGTTTGTTCCACGCTTGGGCTGCACCAGCAGAGGCCGTGACGGCCCTCGTTTCAAAAAGGGGTGGGGGGGTGGGACTGGCGCTTGCACGCACACACACACAATTGTATATCCGCTTATCACTAGACGTGTACTCTCCCGTACGCGTACCCGGCCGCAGTGCTGATCCGCGCAGCCACCGCCGTTTGGCGACGCATGCAAATGCGAACAGTGAGGCTATTCCCATAGCTTCCCCTTGTGAAAAGGGAGAGAGAGGGCCGTAGGTAGGCGGGCATTCGGAGACCTGCGGCCCGCAGTTAGAGCCGTTGTACCGCAGCTGCGGAATGCGTCTCGCGTCCTTGTGTCGCTCGCGGTTTTGGTCGCGCATTCCGTTCCCAATGGGACGTGGCGGACGCTAAATGCGCGAGGTCGCGTTTTTTTTTTTTTAATCTGTGTTTTTAATATAATCTCCGGGCTGTTCGGACTCTTAATATTCTGTCGGTCTTCGTTTTTTTTTCTTTTTTATCTTTCTCGGTCTCTTACATTTACAGCGGATATGTTGAAGGAAGTTGTGCTGAGTATTGCTTCCTTATGGGCCGAAGAGAGAGAGAAACAATTTTATTTATCCCATCTGAAGGGAAAGGGGCTGCGAGAAGGTGAGTGATCCTACTCGCGGTTGGCCTCCTCTACCACCTCAGCCGACCTCAGTAAAGCATCCTGAAGGTCGGAGTTGTAAAGCTGTGCATGGCAGCCTCGCACAGCTCCTGAGAGAGAGAGAATAAACATTTATTAATGACAAATGCGCACTGAGCCTTCTTTGGGTGGGGCCCTCAATCCAGGGCTCCATTGCCTTGCGCGACCCTGCGAGCCCGCTGGACCAGCTGCTGCTGTTCCTGCCGGCGTAAGCTGAGCAGTGCAGACTCTCAAGAGGAAGGGGTGGGATTGGGAATGGGAGGAACGCCCTGTGGGGCAGAGCATTCCCACGTGGAGTGGTACACCGTCGGTACGGATCCACATAAGGGGCAGTAGGAGGGGTGGAGAGTCGGATGAAAGCGATTTAGCATGTAAAGGCAAGGAAATGAATTCAATCAATCAATCAATCAATCAATGAAGCTTTATTTTCATAAATAGATATATGCAATTACAGGGATTATTTGGACCGATAGCCTAAAGTGGCTAGTGGACGGTCCAATACAATGTGCAACATAAAAAAGTGTACAGGTCAGCTCTGAGGTAACAACATAAAAAAAAACAATCATGTGATACAGATAACACAGTAATACATTTTTTCTTGCAGAATTGGTCTGTAGTTGCCGCCAAGCGACAGCATCTGCTCTGTTAAGTGAAGGATGAGGGGGAGGATACGTATAACGGCTCTGTTGGTAGTACTCCAGCGTAGCGTTGTAGTTTAGTGATTCTGTCGATGCGTCGTCTGGATTGGACAGCTCTTCCAATGGAGTCCGGCCGGTCAGCTCTCGGGCAACCGCATGAACGCGTTCATTACCATGGAGAGAGGCGTGTCCAGGAGTCCAGACGATACGCACAGGACGTGATGCGGACGGTGAGACAGAAGAGAGGATATTGTGTATGTGCAGCCACAAGTCCTTGAGCGAAAGCACGGCAAGCAGCTTGTGAATCTGTTACAATAGTGACAGGGGAGTCATGTGACAGTGTCGTAGCGTGAACAATTGCCAGAGCGAGAGCTCCCTCCTCTGCCAGACCACTGTCTGTAGTGCGAAGTGTGGCAGATGCCACAAGGGCGTCTCCGTCATCTGTCACGGATAAACACATGGCTGTCTTCTCTGGGTAGTGTGCTGCATCAGTCTAAAGTACTTGTAAGACTGAGGTACCATCAGCAAAGACGCGTGTCATAGCCTTAGCTCGGGCATGTCGATGACTGGCGTGGCGGGAGGGATTCATATTGCGTGGAATCGGAGGCACTTTGATGAGTGCGCGGGCAGTAGAAGCAAGTTTATGTCGTGGTACTTGTGCGGGTGTTTTGGGAATCGGGTAGCCAAGACGAGACAGGATGGCGCAGCCCTGACGGGTCTGCCTGAGCCGTTGGAGCTGACTGTTGTGCTGGGCCTGGATTAGTTCGGTTACGGTGTTGTGGACTCCTAATTGAAGGAGGCGTTGTGTAGATGCGTGTGGAGGCAAGCCGAGAGCCGCCTTCACAGCTGTCCGTAGAAGGATGTCCATATTTTTTATTTGAGCTAGCGTGAGATAGTGAAAGGGAAGATGATAGGTGAGCCGACTAACTATGAGTTCTTGTACTAAGCGGAGGACATCCTTCTCACAGAGGCCTCCCCTGCGATTGGTGATGCGTTGGATCATGTGTCTAATTTCAGTTATCTGCTGAGCCAGAAGGTGTGTAGTGTGCGAGGCCTTGCCGTCGGACTGAAGGTAGAGGCCTAAAATGCGAATTCGTGGTACCAGAGGGATAGGACGGCCATCAAGAAACAGTGAAATGTCAGGAGAATCAGTGGCTTTGCGGCGCCGCTTGTATACCAATAACGACTCCGACTTATCCACTGAGCACGTAAGGCTGCCGGCAGCAGCATAGTCTTGTACCACAGACACAGCTTCCTGTAGGGCGTCCTGAATGGTTCCGTCTGATCCTTTGGTTGCCCAAATTGTAATGTCATCTGCATAGATGGCATGCTGGATGTTGGGAACCTGTTGTAATAGGGAAGGGAGTTTAGCCTAGCCACGTTGAACAAAGTGGGCGAGAGAACCGAGCCCTGTCGTGTTCCTCTGCCTGCGAGACGAATGACATCCGAACGGAGGTTTCCAATCCCAATAGTGGCCGTGCGGTCAGAAAGAAAGGACCTGACGTAATTGTAGATACGTGAGCCACACTGAGATGAATTGAGATTGTCAAGAATAAGGTCGTGGGAGACGTTGTCTAAAGCACCCTTCAGATCCAGGGCCAGAATAGCTCGGACCTGGTTTGAAGTGGGGCTATCCAACACGTCCTCCTTAAGCTGTAATAATACGTCCTGTGTAGAGATACCAGGACGGTAGCCGAATAGTGTGTCAGGAAAAAAGTGTTTGTCTTCGAGAAATGGTTGTAGTCGAGAGAGGACAACGCGTTCAAAGAGTTTAGTTACACATGAAGTTAAGGATATAGGGCGAAGATTCTGGAGGGATAGCGATTTGCCAGGCTTTGGAATAAGTATGATTTCTGCGTGTCGCCACTCCTTTGGTAGCGTGCCGTTGTTCCAATGTTCGTTGTAAAAAGCGGTTAAATACGCGATGGACTGGTCATCTAAATTACGCAGAAGTGTGTACGTAATCCCGTCTGTACTGGGTGCTGTGTTACGCGTAATGCTTTGCAAAGCTGCCCTAACCTCTGCTCCTGTAATGTCTTCATCTAGAGGCGTATTGTGTACGTGTGGATAATCACGGTAGGTGGGACGGGGGCCCGTGGATAGTGTTGCTTTAAGGTGTGCAGCAGAGTGGTATCGTCGAGCCCTGATTTGTGGAGAATGGTGCGGATTGCGTTAGCAGTGTGTGATTTTGTCTGCGCGGGATTTAAAAGAGCACGGAGTATACGCCACGTTCGAGGTGTACTTAGTGAGCCGTTTAGTCGATCACAGAAGTTGTGCCAATTGTTGCTGGTGAGGATGTTCGCATAGTCATGTGCCTCAGCAGCTAGTTGGGCGATTCGGAGACGAAGTTTTCGGTTATGTTTCTGTCGCCGCCACCGCTGTGTCAAGCCTCTGTGGGCATCCCAGAGATGTAGCAGATGCCGGTCCACATCCGGCGTTTCTGTCGTCGCAGCGATGAGTTTGGTAGCTCTTTGAAAATCGGACTGAAGTTGTAATATACAAGCCTCTAGGGAAGGAGAGTCCTGATGGGTAGTTGTACGCTTACGCCTAAATGCATCCCAATTTGTTAGCTTTATGATGCGCCCTGAGGCACGCGTGGCTGCTACTTGGAGCTCTGTAGTTAGTATATGGTGATCACTGCCTAGATTCACCATGAGGTTGCACCAGGAATGGTGGCTAACCCCCTTGACTATCGTGAGGTCGGGGCATGTGTCCCTGCTCACACTATTAACAAGGCGAGTGGGTTGATCAGGTTCTGTCAGCAGGGTCATGCGATGAATCGCGAGAACCTGTGCTAGTCGTCGGCCTTTAGGCGTTTCTGTTGCGTAGCCCCAAGCCGGATGGGGGGCATTGAAATCTCCTACAATAACTCTGTGTTTACCCAACTAGCATAGTTGTGCAAATAGATGACCGAAGTCATCGTTCCTGGCGTTAGGTGCACTGTAAACGTTAAGCACGTGCAGGCTGCTACTGGAGCGAGAGCACGGGACTAATTCGAGAAGTACGTGCGAGATGGAGGTGCTTTGAAGGGTGTGTTCTATGACAGTGACATGCTTAGAAACTAATGTAGCTGTGCGATGTGGTGTATTGTTCGTTACGTCCGTGTGTGTGGTGTAACCCGGAAGCGTAGGGGTACATTGTACTTCTTGTGACGCTATGACATCGGGAGTAATCCGCTGCGTCGCAATGAATTGCATTAGAGCTCCGCGTTTCCTACGATACCCCCTGCAATTCCACTGCCACACACGTAGGAGTTGAGGGGTGTCACGCGTTCACCTACGGTTTCTCGTCATGATCATGCAATAGCGGGGCCTCGGTAGTACACGGAGGCATTTCGGACTGTGCTAAATCTTGGTGGAAGGTGGTGGGAAGCGGGACTGCAGCAGCTGCGGCTGTTGGGACGGTTTTTCGGGACAGTGATAGGAAACGGGAGGGGCGTATGTAAGGATGCGGTCGCTGTGTTTCACGTGTCGGAGACGTGGTGCGTTTTGGTGCAGATGGCGCAATATTAAGTTGGCCAAGTGCAGCCGATATCTGCTATTTAACATCCGTTACAATCTGCTGGACAGCAGGTTGCAGGGCCTGCTGGATCAATTGTTGGAGTTGAGCTGTTAGTTCAGCCATAATGCTATCCTTCATTTTCTGCATTTCTACCTGCATCATAGCTGCGAATTCGTTCCTTAAAGAAGTAGCCATTTCGTTCGACGCCTCTCGTGTGCAATAGTCGGATCGTGCCGTAGTTGACGGCATGTCAGGGTGAAGCTGAGTGTCTATATACTGACATGGGTTGTGGTAGTCTAGGTGGCGTTGGTTGTGGTGTTCTTTGCTGCGTTGATGTTTGTGTGAGGGAGTGGGACAGGTGTGGAGAGGGAGGGAGAGGAGGGAACTGCCCTGCCCAGCTTACCGTTTGCGCTTTCTTGTGAAAACCGCTTTGCTGGCCATGATGATGCGTTGTCCCGTCCGTGTGCCAGCCTTGAGATCCCTGCTTGCCAGCGAAACCGCTCCGCGATGACGAGTGTCCTCGCTTGGGCCCCGACTTATCCCTGGAATGGCTCCTTCGACTGGCTGCACTCCCGGACGCACTGCTCTGCCGTCCGGGGCTGGGAGATGGTGACTGGGCCTTCCTGGTGGGAGTAGTTGACCGAGGTGGTTTGCGTTGGTTGACTGGTGGCAAAAACCGCTTTGGGCATGGTTTGGCAGCCGTCGGGTGGTCGCCACCACAAAGCATGCAAGAAGGGCGGCACTCGTGGTTGTTAGGTGATAGTGAATCCCCGCACACTCGACATTTCGGTGTGTCAGGAGGCTGTGGGCACACATCCTCGCGGTGTCCTGTTTTGTTGCACCTTCTACAGTGTGGAATAGTCCGTTTGTAGAGGTAGCAGCGAAGAGCCTGTCCGTACGCGTTGACGAAGAAAGGGACTCGCTTGCCACAAAATGTGAGCACCATTGGCCCGGCGTTGCCGAGTCGTCTGCACGTAGGGACATTGTAGCCCTGTACTTCAACTTCTGTCAGGAAGTCGTCTGGTGTGATTTCATGGCCTATTCCGTTGACCACACCTTTGCACGAATTATCAGGCGCAATACCATAAGAGGTGATGTCGTAGGTTGCTGCGTGCACTGTAATTTTGGTGATTTGTCCAAGTGCAGGGGCGATGTGTTCAGATGAGGTGCTTATTGTTAGCACATTTTGATTTTCATCAACATGAAGCTTGATATCAGGCTTCTCACTGCGTATATTTGCTGCATGAGCTACGGCGAGAAGTAACGTCTTGGAGCTAACCTTGCTCAGATTTAAACCACCATGGGTTTGGATTGCTAGCTTGTAGTCCTCGGCAGGGAGCGGTGGGAGTCTTGGTAGACGCGTCTTAGGCCGGCTCTGGCCTAGAGCGGGCTCAGACGGCGTGCTGGGCAGCTGTTGAGTCGGTACGGTATGGGGTTGCAGCTGTCGGTGTTTGTTCGCTCTCTTGGTAACAGTGATCCATGGATGTGCGTTGTGCTCATTGCTCGCCTGCGTATTGGCGTCTTGACTGGTCTGCGTATCCATCATGTAGTCCGTGGAGCGAGAGGGCAATGAGTGCTTCTCGTCGGCTGCGACGCTCCTAGAGACGCTCGCCATCCGCTGTGGAGCGGGGCGGCGTTCTGTCCAAGCCGCGTCTCCGGCTTGTTAGGGTTAGCGAGGTGGACCTCTTCAAGAACTTTCGAAAGCGTTAAGACGTTTAAAAGCGCACTCACAGGTTGAAGTCCGGTATAGGCTTGAGAGTGGTGATGCTAGGAACAAGTTCCTATCATTGCAACAGGTCGCCAGGAAGATATTCTTCTTGAATATGAACCTGAGCCGGAGCCGATGTGATTCGCGTCCGTCGCATGCTCTCGCTACCACAGCTCCTGAATACTTGTTTGCGAAGGCTAGGGAAAAGGGAGTGATTTCAACACTGCAGCCATATAGTGTGGTTGAGGTCCGCTTTCCTGATAGTACAAAACTAGCAGTCCGAATCAGGGTGAATTCCGGGATACATTTTGTGGCGTAAGGTAGAGTAGAAAAAAATTTGGGTTTGTAGTTGACGCCAGAGGACCTCACGTCTGCGGGAGGACTGACGCAAAACGGTGGAAGAGTTCGGTGACCGAAGGGGTCGTATTTGTTGACGCGGCTTCCTACGCCAATGGGAAAGCGTTTGTGGCAGTCGATGGGGCTGGCCATGTCATCAACTCAGCGACGGTCAGGATGAAAGACCCAATCATTGCGGAACAAGTGGCCATCGCCTTAGCACTCAAGATGGATAACATTGAAGTCGTCTACAGTGATTCCATGGCAGCACTACGGGCGTTCGCCAAGGGGACGGTCTCTGAACAAACGCTGAGAATACTGCAAGGCAAGAACATAACGCATCATCTTCTGAGTTGGTTCCCAGCTCACCTTGGACAAATCAACGATTCCCCTCCCAATCTCAACGAAGCAGCACACGAGGCGGCGCGAGAACTCTCCAACCGCGCCTCCCCGGGGATGCGTTCTACCGGTGAAGGGGATAACCGGGAAATTCTTACAACATATAACGAGCTCACTAAACATTTCTACCTGTCTAGAAGGATTTTCGCTCCACCTCACAAAAATCTAACCCGGCCCCAAGCACTTACATTAAGGCTTTTGCAAACGCGGATGTACCCTACTTTGAAAATGTTACACATCATGTACCCTGACCTATACCCAAGTAATCTTTGTCCACATTGTGGGGAAATAGCTTCATTAGAACACATGCTCTGGCAGTGCACCAAATTCGCTCAATTATCGCACATCACCTCTGCCAGATGCGAGGCGGCAATCCGCAGCTCGTCCTTGGCAGATCAGCTCTGGGCTGTCCACCAAGCCCGCGAGGCGGCTGAGGAGCTTGGCATCTCAGTCCCCACGTGGGAGCTGCCCGCAACACAGTGATCTGTGTTTTGGAGGACCAAATAAAAGTTTATCGAATCCAATCGGGGACCGAGGCAGTAGTGCCCGCAAATGTCGTACGTAAGTAATCTTTCATTCGAATTATCCGTGCCGTAAAGAAATCGTTGGTTTATGAGGCATCCGCTATAGGCGAGCGCTTGCGCTCGTATCGTGAAATCTCGAAGCTTGCGTGGGTCGCCTCATTACCAATTAGGCCTGAGTGAGCAGGTATCCAGATTCACGCAACAAGGTGAGATGGCGGATTACCGGAGAGAATTGCTAAAGCTGTCCTGTAAACCCTACCCGCTTCGAAGTTGTATGTGGCAGTATTTAAAATGCGAAGCAATTCTTAGTGAACTGCAGCGACTTTGAGCGTATATATATATATATATATATATATATATATATATATATATATATATATATATATACACGACATTTAGCTTTCCTGGCCGTTTCGATATCGCTACCAAATTGCAAAACATGACTGTATGAAGAACATATTTGACTAGCCATAACATGAAAATTATGACACGGATATCATGAATGTCATGATTTACATTTCATGGTCCTGCAGCTCTTTCGGTAGTTTCGTTCACAGGGCATGTTACAAAACTGGTATGGTATATTATTGCATGGCAAACACAAGCGACAAACCCTAACATGAAAATGATGACATCCGTGTCATGTAACAACATGACTACATGCCAAGCTCATGATGCGCTCGCGGTTGTTTCGCTAGCGTCACATATACTTAATTTGGTATTACTGTACGTGAATGGATGACGAAGGTACGATGCTGGTGCATACATAATAAAGTTGAGATACGTGTCATGTTACAACATGACGACAAGCTGCGCTCATGATGCGCTCGTGGCCGTTTCGCTTGCTTCACATGTATGAAACTCGGTATTACGCGACGCGAACGGACGACATAGGTAAATGACACAAACAAATATGATAATCACAATATGTGTGTCATGTAACAACATGACTACATGCCACACTCATGATGCGCTCGCGGCCGTTTTGCTAGCTTCACACTTGCCAAAATCGGTATTGCGTGACGTCAATGGATGACGAAGGTATTTGACTGGTGCAAACATGATAATCATGAGATGTGTGTCATGTGCGAACATGACTACATGCTACAGTAAAGGCGCCAGTACATTTCGACGTGACGCGGTGCGCGTGCTCGCCGGCGTTCATTTCGACGCGTCACGCCGGCGTTGCGACGCCAGGTGCCGGTCCTGCCATATACTCGCAGGCGCGCGGCGCGCAGCGCTGTTTTCACGCATGCGCGTTTCAGCGCGTCCGGCGTCCCTCCGTCACAAAAAGAGGGAGACGCAGTGTTGTCTGGGTAACGCGTCGTCGCGAAATGCAGCATATCGCATTTCGCACTGGTTCCCGTCGGGCCACGCCGACGGACGCTGGTCGCGCCGGTTGCGCCTGGCGTTAGACTATATATATAGAGTGCTCGCGTTTTGCTAACGTAGCGTCACTGCCCAGCGAGCACGCGCGTCAACGCTACATTGGAGTATATTGGGCCCTTCATGATGCGCTCGCGGCCGTTTTGCCAGCTCCATGTATACCAAATTTGTTGTGAAGTGACGTCAATGGATGACGAAAGTATGTGACTCGTGCAAACATGGTAATCATCACACGGGTGTCATGTAAGAACATGACAACATAGCACGCTCATAGCGCGCTCGCGGCCGTTTCGCTAGCTCCACATATACTAAGTTTCGTATCACGTGATGTGAATAGATGACGAAGGTCACCGACACAATCAAACGCGATAATCATAACACGGAAGTCATGTACGGCATCATTTATTTTCACCTCATAATGTTGTACTGATTTTAAAATGACGTATCAACTTTTCTCATTCGTACGTGCTTCGCATATCATCGAATCCTACTGTACGTGGAATCTGCCAATTTTTTTAATCACTCACTAGTTTGCGTCACCACTTTTATTTTGGCAGCAGCTGTTCTCGTGTGGTGAAGGTAGGGATGTAAGAAGGCGACAGACAAAAGCGGTCGCCTCTCTTTGTGTACTCGGGGAAGGGAAGTTTATTTGTTTATTATTTCTTGCTGATTATAGCTTTTTTATAACACACCGTGAACGAGAAGTACGAGCTGGGTGAGCATGGCATAAAGCATTATTTACACGAAAGAAGAAAGTGAAACAAGGATGAAAGACGTTTTTCGCACAATTTCGTTGGCCATGAGGTAGAGGATTAAAGTTGATGAAGAATAATTGAACGACTTTGTTTTAGTGCATCGCTACAAAAGCTTTAAAGTAAGGACAGTATTTACACAAGAGAAATGGTAAACGGGTCACGGGTGCTGGGGAAATGCTTCAGTTTCTTAAGCCAACCTAAAAGTGACGGTCTTTCTGAAAAACAATTAAAGGACATTGTATATTTCAAAGTGTGTTCGGGCAAAAACCTGTGAGCATTCCACTGACTATACCATGTCTCTCCCTCACTCCCTCTCTCTTGCATGTGTAGTGTTATCGGGAAATCCACATTCTTGGGGAACGATATCCACATTCTTTTACAGCGAAAGCTGTTATCCGGTGCCGCCGCCGGTGTCCTTAACCACATCGCTAATGACACAGCGGCGCTCGAACCCAGGTCCGATGTGTGCCAACACGGTATTCTACCACTGAGCCATGCCAGTGCTTGGGACTTGTTGCCAAACTTGCCCTAGGCAGGCTTGATGTCGGGAAAGGAATCGCGTTAATAAGACTTACGAAACTTTTTAAAACAGCGAAAGAACAAGCAGTCATCGCACAATGCGAATAGCGTAACGAGTGGGTCGTCCAGTGCTCGAACTCGATACAGAAGCTTGTTCTTGTTCAGCTATTAACTGTGGCGCATACCCGCCCCGCCGCGGTGGTCTAGTGGCTAAGGTACTCGGCTGCTGACCCGCAGATCGCGGGATTGAATCCCGGCTGCGGCGGCTGCATTTCCGATGAAGGCGGAAATGCGGTATGCCCGTGTGCTCAGATTTCGGCGCACGTTAAAGAACCCCAGGTGGTCGAAATTTCCGGAGTCCTTCACTACGGTGTCTCTCATAATCATGTGGTGGTTTTGTGACGTTAAACCCCCACATATCAATCAATGGGCACATACCCACTTCAGGCATCATTCTTCATCGTCGTCAGCTACTGCGTTAACAATTGGCACAAAATTCCTCGCAATAGTTTAGCGAATACCACGCTTTTCAGAAGAATGACTAAAACTATCATAGTGGATGCCGGCCTACTACCGTAATAATTTTTTTTATTATTAATGCCGCAGTGGGCATCAAGCAAGTGTGCTTGCAGCAGTTACCCAATTAGTGTTTAGAAAATGCCCTGAAAGGCCGCTCTTCTAGCTTTCACTGTGACTGTGCTGCGCCTTCCGCCGAAAGGGCGATAACGAGGACTGATGCATGATTATTGGCTCAGCTCGCTAAATTATTGCGAATACGACGGCGACGACGTTTATTCGAATCGCGTGTTCGCATTTCGGTTTTATTTTTCTAAACGATGCTGTGTTACAAAGATATTGCGTACTTTGGGCCAACTGCTGTGGTTTCGTGTTGCGCTGCTGAGCTCGATGACAAATTCGATTCCTCACAAGAGCGGCTGAATTTCGATGAGGGCGGAATGCAAGAACGCGCGCTTATAGTTGCATTTAAGTGCACGTCAAAGAAAGTGTGTCTTATGATCATGTCGCGTGGTTCTTTGCATCGCAGGAACAACAAAACGTAGCTTCAACTCTCATACAGAGGTGCACATGTTTCCGTCTAAATGTCAAGAGCGGTTTCCCAACCGTTAATAAAGTTCACGAGCAACAGTTTCGAAACACAGCAAGCTTTTTTTGTTCAAAACGGTACTCCTATAGTATCGGATGCTGGATGCGGAACAACGCGACGCTTTCGAAAGTCGCGCGCGCTGGTGCCAGTGTCTCGCAACGGCCAACAGGGGGCCTTAGTCGTCTGAATAAGGCTGGCGTCTAACAGCGGCGAAGGCCGACGCGTGATGTTTTAAGTTGGCACCTAACCTCATTCTTCTCGATGAGCACGAAATTTCTTGCAAGTGCTTAGCGGGTACCACACTTCTCTGAGGAATGACGAAAAATAGCATAGTGAATGCCGGCCTACTACCCAAGGGTTTATTATTAATGCCCTAGTGGATATAAAGCAAGTGTGCTTGCAGTAGTTACCCAATGAATGTTTTGAAAAGGCTCTGAAAAGCCGCTCTTCTAGCTTTCGCTGTGACTGTGCTGCGCCTTTCGCGCTGGCCTTGCGTTTTTTTTTTTTTATGTCACTTCTTCTCATTGCACTATCTCTGGACAACGGGAATCGCCAACTGGGCAGTACGAACTGCAATAAGTGTTGCAGCACGTCGGACATTCTCCGCGAAAAAAAAAAAAAAAATTATCGAGCGCTTAACTCAAGAAGCTTCTCATTCGTGAGAATACATCTTCATTGGTCGATGACGGGCGCTGCCTGTTTATGACAGCGGTAGGAATGACTGCAGTTTTCGATCGACGCAATTGTGACGAATTCATGGCCAGTCGTCAGTGTCACTACTTCAGTGAAAATGTTTCTCTCTTGTTTTTTTAAGTACTGGTGCGTAGCTGGTATCAGTGGTTTTAAACAGTCATTCGCTTCACCACGAGACACTTCGTGTAATTTAAGACAAGCTCGGGAAGCTAAAACAAAAAAAAAAACGGGAGGAAAGTAACTTATTTTTATCAGTATGCTTCTCCGTAAGACACATTTGCTGCGATGCGGCGAAGCGGGTTGATGCTAGCAAGGACGGCACACAGGCTTTCCTGCCAACCATGGCAGATGTGCGGCGGATGCTCGCGTGCGACAATACGATCTGCGCCGTCAGGCTATGCTTGCCCGCCCCTTAGCTCGTACCGAACCTGTGTGATTCTTCATTTCCTTCACTGTTATTCTCACTCACCTTTAAAAAGAACTCTCTCTTGACCTCGGGATGTATGCTTGTAATGCAGTGCCAAAAAAGTTACGTTTCTGATGATAGTCTAAAGCGGTCATTAGGGGGGAGTATGTCTTCGTATATGGAAATAGCGTACTCGTGATCTGCAACCCGACACAGAGCGTAAACATACAACTTGTTGATTTTGTGACAGTAAATGGCTACGTACTTGTGTTAACACGATAAGCTATTTCGTCCATTAATACACATTCTTTTTATACTGCTTTATGCACATTCTTTTTATACTGCATACACATTCTCTTTATACTGGTCTGAATTGGGCCTCTCATGATAAAAATTTCTTTTTTTAACCTGTAACCTGCTCCATGTTTAAATTTTAGTGCATTAAAGGTAACATTTCGCTGCTCCAAAAAGTTCCTCCGAATTCGATTTTGACTGTTATATACCTGTTGTTAGGGGGGCGTGATGGTGTGTAGTCTATAATATAAAATATTCTAACGCGCACAGAAGACAAGGACAAGAAAGTTCTTTTGCGCATATATTTATAGTTACTTTCAAAAATAAATAATTGCGAATTAGCGCTCATGTATATCTATCTTTCTTGTCCTTGTCTTCTGTGCGCGCTAAAAAAAATTTAAATTATCAAGAGGAATAGACACGCTGCGCAGGGGCTCCGGAACCAAGGAGGCAGTGGGGGCCGTCGCCCCCACAGGGTAAAAAATAGGGGGGGGGGCAGTCCCCTCCCCCCCCAGTCTTTTTTTCTCGTCATAGCTCCTTTTTTTTTCTCGTCATAGCAAAACAGAAATATCTATTGCCGTCCACACACACACAAACACACACGCACAGACAGACAGACAGACAGACAGACAGACAGAAGGCTACGCGAATTTTTTCATGAACGATCCTCATCCAACAGCGTGTCATCCAGTAAACATTCGACACCACCGGTACAACGTGACAAGTGCCTTGATATGTAGATTTCAGCTGTCCAACACGATATTCTTGAAGCATATAACCAAAAAAATAATTTCAAACACAACTTGACCTCAAATGAAAGGAAGGTCATTAGGACATTGCAGAACCGTTCAGACATTGTTATTAAGCCCGCTGACAAAGGCGGTGCAGTAGTGGTAAAGAATACCTCCGACTATATCACTGAAGCATTGAGACAGCTAAGCGACACTGCATACTATAGGCAGCTCGGTCACGATCCAACTGAGGACTTTAAACACATTATTGCCGAGGCCCTTGGGGAAGTTTTACAGAAAGGGTGCATCAGTAAAAAGGCGATGGCATCACTAATACCGCTTAGTCCTGTTGCAGGAAGGTTTTATTTATTACCGAAGGTGCACAAACCAAATAACCCCGGTCGCCCAGTAGTTTCGGCTATTGGTACGGTTACTGAACCTCTTTCCGGCTACATTGACGCTCTTATCAGAGAAATTCCTGCCTCATTTCCCTCGTATCTTCGCGACACTAACCATTTCTTGAGTGACATTGCTGATCTTGACGTACCCGACAAAGCGCTACTAGTCACTCTAGACTTGGCTTCTCTATACAAGAATATCCCGCATGACGACGGCATTCAGTCCGTAGTACGTGCATATGACGAATCTTCACCAGACAAACCTATTGACAGCTCAACTCTAGCCTCCCTTTTAAAACTAATTCTGCAAATAAACAACTTTGAATTTAATCAAACCCGCTATGTACAGACGAGTGGCACCTCGATGGGCACGAAGATAGGACCGAATTACGCCAATATATTCATGGGCACATTGGGGGACAGGTTTCTTGCCACGTGCGCCCTAAAACCGTTATACTATAAGCGCTTTATTGACGATCATATTTTTGATATGGCATCACGGGGAACTGAACTTTTGTCTTTTGTGGCAAGCTTTAACAATTTTCATCCATCAATCTCCTTCTCGCTCGTCTACTCGGCATCAAACAGAAACTTTCTGGACGTCAGGGTATGCATATCAGGTGATAAACTAACGTCAAAGCTTTACAGAAAGTCGACTGATAGACACCGCTACCTTCACTTTGAAAGTAGTCACGTAAGACACAAGACAAGCATACCGTACAGCCAGGCGCTCCGTTTTAAAAGGTTGTGCTCCGCGCAATCTGACTTCAGTGATAATTGTGACAAGCTCAGTGATGCGCTAAGAAGACAAAAGTACCCGCCTCAGATAACTGACGATGCCATTAAACGTGTTAATGAAATGGACAGGAGCGAGCTCCTCCACTCCAACAAGCCTGCTCAACAGCGACCATCTACAAACCTCATATTAACGCATTCCGCATCAGCACCAAACGTTAACCACATCCTACGAAGGCACCACAACATTCTTATGCAGAGCGATCGTCTCAAAAACATATTTTAGGAATCGCCACGTGTAGTCTATCGCCGGTCGACAAACTTGCACAATATGCTGACTTCATCTGTACTAACTCATCCTGCCTATTCAGGTTGCCACCCTTGTGGCAAACCACGTTGCAAGGTTTGCGTACACATGACCACCTCTATTTCAGCCCACAGTTCGGCGTCAAATTTCAGAATGAAAATTAAAGGTGATTACGATTGCGATAGGAGTAACTGGGTGTGCCCACTTGAATGCTCAGTCTGTAAGCTTCAGTACTTAGGCCAGACAGTGACACCATTCAGACTGCGGTTTAATAACCACAAGGCGCATGTCAAAACTTTTTTTAACCCACCCCTATCTAAGCACCTGAATGCGACAGGACATTCACTCGGTAACCTAACAGCAACCATATTAGAATCTGGTTTTAAATCTCACCACGAACCAAAAGCACGCGAATCATTTCTCATCTACAAATTTAAAGCACTGTCATTCGGCATTAACGAAAGCGCAGGAAAGCTGATGTTCCGGGGCGCATGTTCAGCAACGGGTTTACTATGTCACGGACAAGGCTAAACACCATATAACTTGTCTGTCGCTTTCATCAGTTTTCAGCCTGTTACCTACAATTATGTTACATTTCATTCTCATGAATGTCATGTATCCCACTTTTACCTAAGTGTTTTTTTTTTATTTAAATCACCATTGCCACATAATTGACCTATGTTTTCTTTGTATTGCTGTTCTCGTTGCTTTACACCTGTTTTTTGTTAGTTCTTTTAACGCATTGTTGCTGGTTGTTTACCTATGTTTCTTGTTAGTTCATCGAGTTGTTTTAACGCAATGTTGTTAGATGCATTCGCTGTACATAATCACCCATGTTATCATGTTAATCCTTTCCGTGACTGTGCAAAACGCCCTTTATTGCTGCGCAGACTTTGCCGTATATTATCATTTCGTGATATAGTCCTGTCATCATCACATCGTGCTGTTTTGCACGTTGATTTGTGTGTCACTGTCGTATATGTGACATTATTAAATAGACACGTGTTGGGGGCCCCCAATGTATATAAGCAGCACGTTGACGTTTGCAATGTATTCCCTGACGAATGCCGGACCCCGGCTGAAACGTATAGATTAATAAATGTTTTCGTACGTTTGTCCGCTCAAGCCAATTTCTATTCATCACTGGATCCACAGAAGACACTCGCTTGATATATATATATATATATATATATATATATATATATATATATATATATATATATATATAACCACAAACGTCGCCCCCACACTTAAGAATATACTTCCGGAGCTCCTGGACACTCATAAAATTATGCGCGTACTAACAAAGTATCTATTTCCCTGTCTTTCACTTCAACTCACGCCAGTCGTATTCACGCCTTTTCTTTTGTCGTTTGCACTGCCTCCCATCAGGCGTCTTCTAGAAGCACTGGGCCAGTGAGAGGGAGGAAGAGAGAAAGAGCTGTAAGAAGAGTATCTTGGTTTTACATCATCATTATCGTGAGGCTACTCTGTAAGCAAAAACTATCCGAGTTTGAGGTTTTTGCGACTCATAACCTCTGAAAACTCCCGCGTTTAAAATTACTACCTCGTGTTGGATTAAAAGGTGGTACATCACATAGTTTTACCACTATCTCTGAGCCACGTTGTAAAAGGATGTCAAAATCCAGTTTTCAGTTTCATTTTTTTTTTAGTTACAAAGCATCGATTACACAACACTTGTATACATATGAGGTTCTCAGAGTTTAAATACTGAAAACGGACCCTTATTTAAAAACTACAGCAAAAGTGAATTGAAAACATTTGGCAGAATATTAGCAGGTGATAATAATAAACTAGTACTAGGCAAAACAAGCAGCAACATACAACAGTTGAAAAAATAAAATTATACAATAAAACGAAAGTCACAATGCGAAAATATTATAAAAAGAGCAATGCAATCGAAAGTTAAATACGACACACAGAATTAATACGAAATAAAAATAGAAATAAATCACAAAAATTGACAGAGGCAATGAAAATTGTACATGGGAAACAGAAATAAATCAGGACAAGTGGAAAAAGTTATACACCATAACTAAGGTGAGCAATCAGGAGTTAAAACGAAAGATTGTGTTGATGTTTTGAAAATTGAAAATGGGGGCGAAGATTTCAGTTCAAACGGCAAACTAATCTAAAGATGAATAGTAGAAAATTTAGGTGTTCTTTTTTTAACGTAGTATTCTTGAGCGAGCTGCATTCAATATATTCAAAGGAGAGTTGGGAGTTAAGTAACTTATAAAACATCGTACTTACGTTATACAGAAATAACTTGTTAACAGATAAAGTTGTGTGCTCATTAAGCAGGCTAAAGGCATCTGAACGCGAACAACTAAGTTATGATGTGTATGGCTTGATTTTGTATATGTTGGATGGAATGAAGATAACAATGATAGGTGTTACCCAGAGCTATTATGCCGTACACTCTTAAAAAAAAAGTAGTGCTACTTGCTACTTTTGGGTAGTAACAGTTTGTCACATATGTTACAACCCTGTTAGTAACGGGAGTTAGTAACGGCAAGCGTAGTCACTGTTACTACTCTTGCCGTTCCTAGCAGCAGCTAGTAAAAGCAAGGGTAGGAATCCTTACTACCGTTGCTGTTACTAACAGCAGGTAGCAACAACAAGGGTAGTAACTGTTACTGGCCTTGCCATTACTACTTCCTGTTAGTAACGGCATATGTAGCAATAGTTACTACTACTCCCATTACTATAATATGGTTGTAACATATGTGACAAGCCGTTGCTACCCAAAAGTAGCAAGTTCCACTACCTTCTTCCAAAGTTACGAAGCTAATATGTTAGTAATCGATGCTACGTTCTTACTAGCTACGGCTGGTATGGAGGTACGACAGACTCTTCGAATACACAATTGTGTGCACACCAGGTTAGTTGAATTGATTATTCTGATGGCCATATTTTACCGAGAACATTGTAGCTGTAATGAATGCGACGAAAATGCGGGTATATATACCAATAATATAGATATGCACTATACATATAAAATCAGAATAATTGCCAATGTATTGCATCATGGTATTTAGCACTTTTTCTTGGAAAACACCTGGTTCTGTTCCACACTGCGAAATATATTATCATGAAAGACACTACGAACACACCTCCAAATTCACTGCTGAGTGTCAACGGCCGTATAAAACCACAGGTTTATGCGGCTGACATTGTCAGGAACAAAACAATGCATTGTTCCAAAAGCCAGGGAGCAATGAAATATGCCACACAGTGCATTTTTATATGAAAACATTTATTGATAACACACGTCTGTAGGCATAACTTAAGTTGCCTTTTCAAGCGATGATATTTGCCGTATGACTAGCGGCATCTGCTTTGCACTTGTCGGCAAGCCACAGAAATGTTCAAGTAGAGTGAATGTTTTTTTGTTGGCGCCACTGTACTTGACATCGAATATCCAGTATATTTCCATAAGCGCCGTCATACCTGCAATTACATCAAGCACCTCTACACTAAGCCCTTCAAAGCTCGCAACTATGTTTGTAGCTTCAGAGGCATTTTTGCCCTTCAGCGAAAGGGCAGGGTAGGTGTCCTGTAAAATGAGTAATACATAAAATCAGCATCACTGATGAAAAGTATACTAGCTGATATAAAAAAAGGTAAAGCAAATAAGCTCACCGGTCCCTGCAGAAATCGCGGCTGCTCCTTTAGGAGCATGGGCAGCAACTCGACAATGCCAACGGCAAAGCGATCTGTTGACGAAATATTTTTAGGCACATCAAACTTTCACATATAAGGGCATTGACAGTAATACTCCTATGAAAATGACTTATAAAAGTTTGGAAATTTGGGAAAACTGGAAAAGCTGGCAAGCTTCTACACGTACATTTCTTTTCGTCACCATCCAGTGCCTCGACTTCTTCTTCAATTGCTTTCACAGCTTCCTTCGCGCAACGACGACACTTCGCAAGCTCAAAACACCGGTCTCCATACCGGTTTATAAATTCCAGGACCTTTTTTTCTAAGTTAACGCCAGTGAGAGCAATGAACTCCTCATGAAGCTAGAACGACAAAAAAATTGTACCGAATCACCAACAAATTTGCAACTATCGATAACATAAAAAAACTCATTGTTAAGTTCTCTCACATACATTTCTGCAGCAGGATCAAAACCACAGCTGTTTCTGCTCACCATTTCAGCCTTTGCCAAAGCAGGGTATTTCAGCACCACATCTGCTGTTGATGGCCTCATTTCCTTCATCCACTTCTGTCTAGATGGTCTTGTCTGCTCCATAGAATCACCGAGTTTTTGCATGTCAGGAATAGGCCGCTTGATTTCTTTCACCATGTAGTCAATATGGCTATTAATTGTAGCCTCATCATGCTGAGAAGCGACATGTTGGGAGAGATCTACAATCTAATCAGCAAAAAAAAGATGGTACTGCACAGTGAAAGATCACGACAAATGACATGAAATAGGCAGACATGAAAACTCAACTTTTTGCTAGCTCAGTTGAAGAATGTTGGCATTTTTTTGAACTGGACATGTGTAGAGAACTCAATTACAGGGTTGACTTACGTAAGAGAACTGAAGCAGTGTGTACTGATACCATCTTGCTCTGCGAGTGTGTCATAAATTATGTTAATATCAAAGTTCTCACAATGATTCTCTCCAATGTCGACCACCTCGGCACTTCACCACTTCCAAATTTACACCTTGTGAACCAGCATATCGCAAATGTGTGTGTAAAACCAGTGAACCACGCCTCCTACCTATATCAGAAGGAGTCTGAAGAGGTAACACTGATTTTAAATATTGCCAACTGCGGTGTCGGTGTTAGAATACAAGAGTTGTTGCCTTTATATGTATGTCATATATGTAAAACTTTGACCAGATATTAGTTAGTAGTGCTTGTTCTTTCATATAAAAAGAAAGTTTGAAAACTTGAAATTTCGAACCTAATATGTATCTTGCCTCCCCCCCAAAAAAAAATGTTCACCTCTAAAAAGCTTCTGGAAAAACATTGGTTTATGTATAGTTACATGGTGTAGTCAACAAATAAAGAGCAATAAGGAGCTTTTCTAATGTAGAGGACAGACAGATATTGAAGCCAAGCATAGCATATGGGCATTGTTTATGGTGGCCACTGAAAGGGCATTAATTATCGCTGGTTGGAGCTTTCACATCACATGCTCACTGAGCTGCAGTAGTTTGATTTCACCTGTCCACTTATTTCAGTACTCATGCGAGTTTAATAGTTGAATCAAAGGATTGTCAGTCACTTTCAGTGATAAGTATGGTGCAAAATGTAGAACACAATATTTAAAGCTGGAATGATGCATGATGTCAATAACAAGCTGATACCGAGCAATAAATCTACTACTTGCTAACCAAGGAGCATGGAATCAGCCAAGTCGGGAACCTAGCTACAAAATGAAGAAAAGAATGAGGAATCGAGCAACATGCCCGCGGCACTTGCTGAAACGCCGAGTTTTAAACATACAGGGACACATAGAAGTTTGATAGAGCGTTACCATCTTGACTCAAATAATAGAGCCTTGCATGAAAACTGTGAAAGTTGTTGTTTTGTTCTCCATAGGAGATAAGATGATTTTTTTGTTTACCAAATTTATTTTGTCTTATTTTGCATTTACTATACTTTAACTGTCAATATGGCCCTGAAAACTTGCCTGGCTTCTTAATGTGTTGATATGAAGAGGTTATATCGTTAAAAACATGAATAATGTTTTACTTCAGTAGCTCACACATAAAATAAGAGTGACTTCATAGTTGAGTTCTATGTACCAGTCCATTTGACGTTTCACTTACCACATGGCAGTGCCGCTTAGTATTGGTGCTTTCTTCTAAGTCTTTGCGTTTTCCGTAAGCTGCTCTCGCTGCTTGAACAGCTGGAACTGTGCACAGAGACTTCCTCATATATGCGAATTTGTATTTCAAGGAGACTTTCCATGAGTCCTGGAAACAACAATTTTTTTTATTATTTCAAATTTCCGCACAGTGGACACTGTCCTCTTTGAACATGGTCACTTTTGAAGCAAATGATTCTTTGGGAACCTTGATACACTGCTTTTAACCTGCTATGGGGCAGAAGCAGATTCAGGTGACAATACCTGGCAAATTTAGCTGTTCCTAGTAATATCAGCATATCTGTTGTATTTTAGCTTTATCTGCTCATTCCAAACTCCGGTTCCTGCATTTTATGTATGTGCTGGAGCCATGCGGCATGGCGAAGATCGTGGCATTTCAGTCGCAGAACTGAGCTTGTGTGAGCCTCTATTCAAGCTGTGATTAGAAACTACATATACCATTAGTGGTAATATTCAATCCCCAGAAGCGATGCATTACATCTGTATTTATCCTCTTAAACCGGTGTTAAAGCTTATAACCAGGGCCAGTTTTTAACTTTATTAATGCATGATATGAATATATTGGCCATGGGCACCTAGTTGATGATTATTATCAAACCCTCAAGTTAATGTCTGCCATTATCAGAGTTCGATGAAACGACTCTAAGAACATGCATGGCAATTATTCAAATGTAATAAATATGGGGTTGAAACTTCTTGAATGCTCTCCAAGAACAAAATAACTTGAAGGGCACCTGCAGTCTAGCTCACCAACATGTATGACATCCCAATAAAGTTATAGGAATGCCATTGCTTTAGTGCTTACCCAGCCTGTGCCAATAGTGTCCCTTAGCACTGGATATTCCAACACGAGAGATTTTGCAGCTGCTTCGTAGAGGCTTCCTGGATAGCTGTAAAAAAGAGCAACTTTAAAACCTGTACTGAATTAAACACATGCAAATACATGCCTATACTTACACTGTTATAGTCATGAGATGATTTGCAATCCACCCTACAATGCGGGATTTAGTGTGACTGGACACTTTTCCTGGTTGTGTCCTTTCAATCGCATCCTTAATATCTAAGGGCACAGGTGGTAGCCTATAATCATTTTCACAGCAGGCAAGCTGCTGACTAGGTGACTGCTCATTACTTTCAAGGGTCTTGGGCAGGCTACCTTCATGCACTGCTGTCACTTTGTCAGTTGTGCTGAAAACAGAGGCTAGTAAGTGATGCAGTTTTCCAAAAGCAATATTAAACTTGGCACCTGAAATTTAGGTACTGACCTGCAGCTCATTAAGAAGTTTTCACTGCACACAAGCCTGATTTTATCTTTCTCAGAGAAGACATGGCCAGCTGGTGGGTCCACAAATTCATCATGTCGGACGTTGTATACCTGAAAGAGATTCAGATGTGATGTTCAAATTCCCATAAAGTTACCTCAATAGGCACAGAACCTGAAGTAAGCAGACTACCAATGTTATATTCAATAGCACCCTAGAATCACTTTACTTGTCCTGTTTTTTTTTATTATTATCATGATGCCGTGTGTATTGTCGAGAAACCCTTAATGTATGTATTGTAAAGAGCATTGTAAATTACTCGTCTGGACATTCGGTATCAGTAAGTTCAGATTTGTGAAATAGTGACAATTAAACTTGTGAAATTTCACTGTTTCATAACATCAATTAGAAATAAACAAAAGCATTTAATGATTGCTGTACTAGCAGAAGATAATCACTGTGCTACAACGAAAAACCACACTCACAGTATCTGCTATCTATAAAATACTGTATACGCTAATGGCACAAGTCTTCATTCAATAGACCATGGAGCCTTATATTTTCGCACGTTGAAGGAATTATTAGGCTGCATTTCTTGCGTGCGCTAAGCTGAAGCAAATTTTTTAGCTCTGTTGTTATCTCTGTCGTCAAACTTTTCTTCTACAGTGTATCACAATTTAGAAATTAGAAATGGCTCTAGCCAAGTTCGTAGAGATCTCGACGTTTCGGAACCAATTCGGTATTTTCCTAAGGAGATGACTATATTGGTCATGGAAGCATCTCCCCGTCTTGTTTGACAATGGCCCCTGCTTTCTCTTTCTCTCGCGTATCGGAGGCTGTGAACGTATACAGAGGGAATTGTTCCTAACGACCGGTTCATGTTTACAGGTGTGTTCTGAATGTAACAGCATTTGAACAAGAGCCTCCTTCATAGATTCCTTTCTGTTTCAAGAACAGAAGCGATGTCGAAGTCGATCTTATGATCGTGCTTCTCATATTACTCTGCAAGAACGCTATGCTGCACTTCTATCTTCCAGACTGTTTCTGGGAAACACTTTCTCTGACCTATGTAGCTGGCTTTACCTGGCAGCTATCACCTTTACAAAAATGGCTAAAATTCAAACTGTGTTTCAACATCCAACACCACCGCTTGGCAACACCATAGTTTTTTGCAGAAGCGAAATCATGCGCTAATAAATACAGTGTTGATAGCCCATTAATGTTTCGAGTGCACACATTTCGGCAATGAAATAGCTAAATAGAGATAAAGGATCCGTCGCTATTCCATTGGTAATTTGAATACTCACACACCTAATAATTATTGATGATTTCACTACACAAAGCAACACAATATATCAAAGAATACAAAGCATTAAACACACCTAACGACACCTGCGAGACAGAAATGCCGACCGTGGGGCAAACGTACAGCATTGGTGAACAAGCATCCAGAACACAAGACTGCGCGCGCACGCACGCACGCACGCACGCACGCACACATACACACACGCACACGCACGCACGCGCACACACACGCACGCACACACACGCACGCACACACACACACACACACACACACACGCACGCACACACACGCACGCACACACACACACACACACGCACACACACACACACACACACACACACACACACACACACACACACACACACACACACACACACACACACACACACACACACACACAACACTTTACGCTAGCTTTGAGAATTTTCAGTTTCTGACGAGCATACCTGGGAGCACAGCTGGCGGTCCCCCCGCCCCTCACCCTATTGTCAATTAAGACGTAGAAGGGGGTCGCCATGTTTGCCCCACTCATTGACACAATAGGGAGAGGGGTGCTGAGTTTCAGAAGGCAGCGCAAAGTCAGCCAGGGTAGTATGCAGATATCTTTTTCAGAGGGGAGGGCACGTTTCTGATCTATAGTGGGTACCGGGCAGGTAAACGTTCATTTTGTTCTGTGTAGGCAGAGCGAAAAAAAATTTCGGGGTGGGGGGAGAGAACGTGCCCGGCGTGCAACCTTCACCCAGCCCCCCTCTTCAGAGGGGAACCCTGCGCATGCCGATGCTAACAAGCAGCTTCTGCACCCACGCTATTTTCACTATGGAAGATACATGCAGTAACCACAGAAATTAGCCTATTCCATGTCCTTCGAAATTGATAATAAGTCTTTCTTGTAGTCCAATTTTATTGATTTCATGTTTTACGTGCGGTACAAAAGTCTTACTTTTTTTTGCTGATCTCCTTACATACCTAACCTCTTAACATCCTAGCTATGCCTTTATTCGTGAACAATCTCGCTCAATTTGAACACCAGGAAACGAACTCAGCGACGGCCACTCATCTTACCAACGCCGTGTCTTGGTGCATTGCCTGCTCGATAACTGGATGACCAAGCGCGCTGCCCCACTTTCCGCTAATGAAAGTTCGTGCGTGCCTCCGAGAGACAGATCGAGTGCGCATTTTTTTTTACCATTTTCACCTCTCATCCTCTACATCTGTCATTCCCACTTCCCCATCCTCGGTGCAGTGTTGTTGAGTTGACCTCCGAAGTGAGCCACAGTTACGAGGCCACACTTATTTCTTCACTTTTTTTTTAAAACCACCCCGATAGCCGATTCGCACCATTACATTATCGCAACACAACCACTGCGAATGCCAGCAAAGGGTGGTTGCGCGCCGCCGAAGCGGAGATTAAACCTGGTTTACATCTCCCATCAGCAACTCCGAGACCACGTGCACGCTTCGCGGGCCGACAGCTCCAGTGAGAGAGCAGGGCAAGAAAAGCCCCACGCTTCGAAAAGCGCGAGCGCATGCTTGGTAAAACTGTTGAAGCACGTGCTAACAACGGAATATAATCAGTACTGTTTGGGCCACTGTCACAATGCAATTCGATGCACTTCAGGATAGAGACAACATACCTCAATCCGGCATGCTTGCAAAGAATGGCCAAAGTCTGTCGTCTTCAAGGCTTCCAAAATGTCCGCCTCCGTCGGTCCACGAGCAGAAATAATCTTCTTGCGGCCTTGAAATGACACCAAATATTGGAATTCCGGCGGCTCCATGAATACACAAGCACGTGGGCGCGGGAGGAAAGCTGCTGACACGTTCACACTGCGACAACCTGCTCTTTGCCTGGCTAGCCACCCTAGCCTGGCTCAGCTTCCGTCGATGTGTGCGCCCCCTGCCGCGTTTCAGTAATCAGCGCCTCCTGAAGGTAACTATCACAACGACGCTGTCTGTTGTTAAAATTTTGAATCTTGAAGACCATTTGGCTCTGTGCAGCGGAAATTTGTCCTGTCTGAAACCTGTAGCTGGCATGCGAAGGTAATAAAGAACATTTTATTCATTATGCCGGTCCAGTTGGGGACAGCGAGTGAGTAGAAGGGCATGAAAAGAGAACAAGTTCTCCCCCCCCTTTTTTTTTCCTGGTCTCTTCTCTCGCTTTCTTATTCCCATTTCATCTCTCCACTCTAGTCTATTATCCCCCTTCCCCAGTGAACCACTGCTCAGGTGTCGCAGTTGGCGGCAAATATTTGCGGGGTTCACTTTTCCTTTCTTTTCCGATTCTGAAAACCACTGCCCCCCCCCCCCCCCTAACGTTCGACACTGTAACGCGCCACCACCTTCCATGTTTATATAGCTTACAATTATGCGCTTAACCAGATGGACATTGGTACAAATAAGTAAGACCACCACAAAGAAGCTAACTCAATTCAATTTGTGTGCATCGAGCGCACAAATTAATTAATTTATATTAATTCTCTGCTGCATGACTCGCTCGTGTAGGCAGATGCCACGTCCGTTTTAACGTGAATTTACGACGACAGAAGTCATGTGCAGCTACCACTTCGCTCAATACTAATTAAGCAGCGGTTGTGTTATTTCAGATAGTGTGATGCAGCTCCCCACGTGTTGTTTTGAAAGGTGTGAGACACAGTTTTCAAGGCCACTCGTAAAAACAAACTGCTTCAAGCATAATGTAGGCAAAGAATTCTGTTATCTCTCGGCCATTCGATGAGAACTTGAATATGTTCTCCGAGCACGTGAATGAAGTGCTAAGATTTCATTTATCGTGGCCATTGAGTTCGTGACAAAACAATCACCGGTGTCAACATCATTTATTCTACAAGCGATATTATGTCACTTCCGCACGGTCTCACTCCGAGAGAGACTCTAATGGAGTGATTGTGTTGCATGTAGGTAATATTCACTATCAAAACCTGTGTGAGAAATTTTTTTTGTTGCTTCAAGGTCTTGTTGTTCTGTTAGGAAAGATATACATACATTGGCTGAAGGAAAGAAGTGAAAACTGAACGGCTCGTTTTTCTTTGTTCGACAGAATATTAATGAGGACTAACAGACAATGATGCCAGAGATAGTATAGGGAATGTTATTCGTAGTTATTGCAATGTAAGTTTGACGAAATAAAAGTGGACGAAAAGGTAACTTACCGCAGTCAGGGACCGAACCTTCGACACGTGCGATGCTCTAGAGCAGAAGTTGGCACAGCGACGGGCCAAATGGAAGGGGGGGGGGGGGCTTTGCGAGCAAAGGGATAATGTAAAAAAACTGTAAAATCATGTTTATTTTAAGCACGCGTCATGAGGTTCCAATTAAACATTGGTTACTAAAAAAATTGCATTTTAGGCCAAAACTGCCTGGTCCTTTAAGTATACGAAGAAATAAGGTTAGAAGGAGAGGGGGGGGTGGACGTCCTGCCGGGGCCACATATATAGTAGTGCCTCGCGGGCCGCAGGTTGCGAACCCCTGCTCTGGAGCATCGCATGCGTTATTCGAAGGTCACAGGTTTGGTCCCTACCAGCGGACTGCTATCTTTCCATGCCATTTTCTTTCTTTACATGTACATTGCAATTACTTCTAATAACACCCTCTATATATTTCTTGGAGTCATTGTCTGTTAGTTCTAATTAAAATCATGTTAGTTGACAGAATAATGGGGCGGGTGGCTGCCTTTACAAAGCTCGTCGGAGATATGACCATATATAGTTTAGCTAGACCACTGCGACGCATTTAATCAGGATGGCCCCGGCATATCGTACAATTGAATGGTATCCAGAGGACCGCTGAATCACACTAAAGAGTTCAAACATATCGGGCGCGTATGTCTTCTCGATCTGCAGTTGTCCAATTAATGTTTTATTATTCTTCTTAGAAAGTATTCCCAACCTCCGCTTCTTAAGATGGCACACTGTCTGCCATATTAAACCAGTACACTGCAGCGTCGAATCGGCATGCATATTCCATCGGCATATTTCACTAGACCAAAAAAAGTGACACTTTTTGGTTGAGATCTCGGTTTGTGCTCCGAAACACGGAGCCCAGAGTGGTCTATAGCCACTCTAGACCACTCTAAGTTACTGTGACCATTGTGCCAATAGACAACTGAGGTGGGTGTACGTGGGGCAACCGGGTTGGTGTGTAAAAATGGCTGATTGTTCGAGTTGGTGTCGGTGTGTAAACATTCGGCTAAGCGAGCATCTTAATAATTCTTCTACAAACGGCTATTCACTCAAGTCTAAACACTGTGTAAAGTAGGTACCAATAACACGTGTCACCCACTTCTCGACAAAACAAACATTTGGTATCGCCGCCGGGATCGTTGCACTCGAGAGTCGTTCAAATTTTTACATCATCACCAGACGTGGACGCAAAAGCAAACCTTTGCTACCTTTTGATGATTGTGAGCTGGAATAAGCATGGTACGTGGGCGTAATCTCGGCACCACACAAGTTGGCTGGACGGTGTCCGTGGGTCAGCCACGTTGACAGAAATGCCTGGATGCCTGAAGAAGCACACCATACCTTATGTGAAATGCGTGACGGTTGCATAAATACCGCTGTCGTGTGGGAATACGTACGTAGGCCAAACAGGACGCTGTCTCAACGACCGACTCGGGAGCATCCTTTATCTCTAAAGAATAAAAGAAATGCGTATTTACCTGCGCATGGTATAGCCTGCAGATGTGATCCTCGGCTTCGCGAGGTCAAGATAATAGGCAGAAGCAACGAAACATTAGTGCGAGCTATTGGGGGCGTTTGACATTAAGAAAAGAGGCACAGCTTACATTATTGATACGACTATTTTACTTTACCAAAACGAGCTGCAGCTTTCTGACACGCGAATGTGACCAGTGTTTACCGATTTTGACGCACGCATTCGCAGAGATTTGTAATCTGGTGGCCTGTTCTTTCAAATAAACAAAGAAGTTTATCGCACGACCTTTCTGCTCCCTCCTACTTATTTACTAGAATCTGTGTTTTTTCCAAGTTTGCGGTATTATGTACCCTACTGACGTTAAATCAAATCGCCCAACAACAATTTATACTTAGTGTTGCATATTCAGAAATTTTTCAAAAATAGTTTCCTTCGCTTTACAAGTACGTTTCATAAATGTTACTTTACTGTTTCTGTCGCATACATTTCACACAAAAAATTCAACGGTAATGTTTGCTTATAACACCCTCATCACCTGTCGAGAACGACGGGTGATGAAATTGGTCCCCCGCATTGAATATGTTCCATATTTTTGATCCCATAAATTATGCAGTTTAAAAGAAAACTGGGTTCCTTTTCGGGCTGCTTGGTGCTATATACATAAAATATGAAATACTCAATCAAATGTGATACATCCTTTTCAGATTCCTGTCGATCTCACTTCAGTTCGGTTTATTACCTTATCTCCCGTGGAATCACCCGTTTAATTTCTATAACCATGGTTAGGAGACTAATTGCGGTTATGCTTGCTGTGCAGTCCTTTAATTAATGGACTTTACTTGAAACAGAGGGACGCCAATCAAAGTAAGGAGTAAACAAATGTTTTGTTTTGTTGTTCTTAGGTGCAATATCAAGACTAACAAAGAAAAACTAGCCCTTGAAATATCCACTTCTTTTCTTCTTTTTTTTTAGCTGCAAGAAAAAATTCCACGATTCGCGTACTTTTTCTTCCTGCCGTGGGGTCGTGCCTATTCTTCATGATGAGCGAAATTATATTGAGCGCACTCGATTAGCAGCGCACCTTAAGCCGGTTGAAGTTACTGGCTGTCTCCTTGCGAAAGGGGCATGCCCTTCCTGTACCGACGTGGGTGCCGCCCGCAGCCGACCAGCCGTCTTGAAAGACGTCAGCTCCTCAGGGGAATGTGTAAAAAGTTTGTTGACTGACTGACTGTCTTGGATAGGCCAGGATTTCGCGAAAACCTGTTTAAATAAGCTGCATCTTGTTCGACGACGCCGGCATTGTGAAAATAGATGCCGTGGTCCGCGAACGTACTCTTTGTCACTGGAACTTGGGGACATCGCTCTTATGTTGCCGTAGCTTCTCAGGAAGTTCAATACTTGCCCTACGAATGAAATGTCACAATAAGCACGTGCGTGGCATGAAGTAAACCAACCCATGCGCTTTCCCTACGGGCAGCCTGTATTTCGGGCACGATGAAGGGCAGGTCCAAGAAATCCACCTGCACAGTGTACTTCCACGAAAAGCATGTCCGTCCAGTTTAGCGTGGCTTTTTCAAATCTTGAACTTGTTTTGCAAATAAACAAACGCTCGCTAATTGCAACGTATATCGTTGCAAATTTGGCGAGTGTTTGTTTATTTGCAAGACACGTATGCCCCTCGCCAGACGGTGTTTCGTCGAATCCTTCACTAGATCTTGAACTTGATTTTGAAAGAAACCGTTTCTGCATCGACCAATATTCACGGCGCTGCTAGACACGTGTAGGAATGTGTACCCTCTCGCTACCCGCAGCTAAGACGGCACATGAATTCCCGTGTAAAGGCAACTACTCCTTATCCTTATTGTCAGTGAAAATATCTCACCCTTGCCACCCACCCCCCCCCCCCCTTCCTCCACGACGCCCGCCTTCCAGGTGCAGTCTAGCCCGGCCGTGCAAAAACCCTCAAAGAATGCGGAGCTTCCACGTGTTGCCGGTTCATGTTTTTCGCCCTCCGCCGTCTTGTCAACTTTTTGGTCCTAAATGGTAAGCCATGCTGGCCCAGTTCGGCTGGTGAAAACTACGGATAGAACTGCAGTTACGTCTGCCATGTAGCTACCTGTAATCATGGTGAGCCGTCGGCGTACTTAGTCCAGAATACCGCCCAGCGGCTGTACGCAAATACTGCCGCGAGTGAACATGTTACACTCATGCCCAAGATGTGCGTTCTCGTCCACGAAGCTCTGCAAAGTCGTCTGGCACATAAGAGACCATCGCCACGACAATAGATTTTCTATCATGTGCGGTGTGGATGGGTGTGCGAAAACCTACAGTGAGTTCGAATCTTATCGAAGGCACATTTACCGTGTGCACAGACGATATATGGACATGGATGACGCAGAGGAAGCCGGTGTTGAACCAACAGTCCTCGAAGAACCACCGGTGCGTGCCACAACAAGCTGCGCTGCGCACGACACAGTGGGTGATCACAGTGAAATGTTTTCATCTGGTTGCTCGTCGAACATGATCAACACGGAATGCGATGCGGTCTCTGTTCCCACTGCTCGAGTGACCACAATCAACGACTTCGTGCTGAAAATAAAAAAACAGCTGTGCTTACTTTTTTTTCGTGTTGCAGAAGTGCACAAGCTACCGCACTCTACGGCAGAAAGTGTTTTCAATGACTTCAAGATTACCTTTCTCGACATAATTCGGACATTCGCTTCTGTCATTGAAAATAACATCGCGATGGAGTCGGCAGGAATCGAACTGCGCAAGTTACTCGCTGGTGAATTCTTAGAGGATATTTTTCAAGCAGCAAGTAGTAAATATAAGCGAGAGCAATTCGCCAAGCGTCACCTGCCCTACGTAAAGCCTGAAGTGCGTGATCTTGGTGCTGGTGAGACTTTTCAGTTTGTTCCTATAAGTGGTGTCATGCGAAATCTTATGTCCTCTGAGAACTTCCGCGACCACATAGAGCTAGATTTCTCAACAGGAGCGCCTTCACCAACGCTGCATAATTTTAGGGATGGCTGCATATACAAAGAAAAGTTGCATGCACTACTCGAGGATGGCGCGCAGTATACGCTTTTTTTTGTGTTGTACAGCGACGAAGTGGAGATAGTGAATCCGCTGGGGTCAAAGCGGGGTGTTCACAAAATCCTTGTCGTGTATTTCAGCGTGGTAAACATCCATGCCAAATACAGATCACAGCTCAGCTCTATCCATGTAGTTTTAGTTGCACCATATAGACTTGTCATCAAGCACGGAATCAATGTTATTTTGAAGCCAGTTGTAGATGACGTATCAGCTTTATGGATGACTGGTTTCACTCTGTGGAAGAACTCTGTTGCGGTAAAGGTGAGAGCGATTCTTGTTGCCTTTTCCGGTGATAACCTTTCAATGAATCGACTTGGCGGATTCACGTGTTCTTTCAGCCGTGGTCGTCCATGCAGATTTTGTACTTCACCAAACTCGGCGTTCAACACTGCCTTTCACGAGAGTGATGTTCAGGTTCGAAATCTGCCCTTGCACCAAAACCACGTTGCAAGTGCTAAAATAAATAGGCAGCTAGGCACAGCACTGTACGGCGTTAAAGATGAATCTCCACTCACAGATGTTGCCTATTTTGATGTGACAGTGCAACTGCCTCCGGACTTGATGCACGATGTGCTGGAGGGAGCCATTCCACATGTATTAAGGCACATTTTGCAAGGCCTGCTTCGTTCTGGAGTAATTAGGCACTCAGACCTTGATCGTATCCGCACATTCGTTTTTGGTGCTCACGACAAAAAGAACAAACCGGAAGAAGTCGTGAAATCCTTTCTTAATGGGCAAAGTGCATACAAGGGAACAGCTTCTCAAAAGTGGTGCCTATTCAGATTTTTTTCTCTTATGTTTGCAGATATTGTTCCTAAACAAAATGAGCACTGGGAAGTGTACCTACTTCTGAGAAGCATTGCAGATATAACATTTGCCGACAAGATTCCTCACGACCATTTGGCATATCTGCAAGATGAAATACGATTTTTTTTATCTTCATTTGCTGCTCTCTACCCTGGTGCAATAATACCCAAACTGCATTTCTTGATTCATTACCCTCGGCTCATCAGTGAACTTGGTCCACTAAAGCAATACTGGTGCATGCGATATGAAGCCAAACACCAGTACATGAAAACTATTGCACAGCGCAACCAAAACTTTCGAAATATATGCAAGTCTATCGCAGAAAGACACCAGTTGCTGCAGAGTTTCGAATTTTCCAACTTAGAAGTGGACCGTGGCATACAGACTAAAAGATCCAGGCAGCTGAAGCTAGAAGACTTGTGCTCATACATGCGCAAAGTTGTCTCTCCTGGCATTCCAGTGTGGGAAGTTGGTTCTGCCGAGGTGGAAAACTTGGTTTTCAAAAAGTTCGATGTAGTCATCCTAGAGAAGCAACAGCTGCCACTTTTTGGCCAAATAAGAAGGCTGTATATTTACTGCGGAAGCCTTTTCCTGCTTGTAGATGTGCTCATGACAGTCAGATTCGATCGTCACCGCTGGTCGTATGTTGTCGACAATACAGACGAGCAAAAACTTGTACAGCCCTTCAATCTTCCATCACCTCAAGTTCTTGACCTATATTTTGGTGCTGAGCTGATGCTACGGCCTGAAATTATGATTGTTGAATGATGTCCAAATTGTCATCTTAGACAGCTTTTTGTCACGGGCTGAATCTAAACTACTAGTAGCGTAGCCAATGTTTTTTTAGGAGAGGGGTTTCAGTCATACTTCATATATTTTTGCTCTGGAGTTTGTGTATTTGGAAATGTCCTCCCTGGCTACGCAACTGAAGATGACGTATGATTTTATGTTACATCTCTCTTTTAGTGTATGGTTTCTAGTGTGCTGTCTTTACTGTATTTATCTTTTACTGTACCTGATGCACCCTTTCATCTACTGTTTTCTAACCAAAGCTTGTTACATTCTTTTTCTTTTATCAGTGTTATTGGTCTCTTCCCACTGTATTGCTGCAGAGCGCATGGCACTTTGTGTGATAACAAATTAAATGATATCCACCACATTTATAGTGAAACGCATTGTGCATGGTTACTTTGTTACATATTGCTCTGTTTATTTAGTAGTATCCGGAGCGGATAATTGATATGATTGTTACTTTGGACTATCTGATGCGCACATCTGCTGTTAATGTGAAATTGCTACCTTCAACTGCAACCGAAATATTATCATTCAGCGAACAATTTCGGTTAATCAACATGAAACACAATGGGCAGCCACAAAGTTACGGCTTAGGGCCTGTTAGCTTAGAGTTATGCAAATGTACAGCTGTGAAAATTTACACCTATAGAATATTTTCTGTTTTTTACACATGGTGCCTATATATATATATATATATATATATATATATATATATATATATATAAGGGAAAGAAGTGTATAATTAAGGGCTCGTGTTTGCGTGTTTTGACACAATAATAATGAGATCTAACAGACAATAATGCCAAGAGGAAAGTATAGGGAAAGGTATTAGACCAAATTGTAATGTAAACGTGAAGAAAGAAAAGTGGGTGAAAAAATAACTTTGCCGTGGGCAGGGACCGAACCTGCGACCTTCGAATAACGACCTTCGAATAATATATATATATATATATATATATATATATATATATATATATATATATATATATATATATATATATATAAGGGTCATGAACCACCCCTGGGCTTGGTGAAGAGAGAGACCGTGATCAAGTATAGAATTTGTATTTCAATACCTTCAACTACTCAACATTTCAACTCTTTACTAACAAGAATACGAAAAAGTTAGTAATACCTCAAGTGAGGTAGTAAACGTTGCAGCTACTATACTTCTTTGCATGCAGCTAGTAACTGCTTACTAATGTATGTAGTAAATAGGTAGCAAAGAGGTAGTAAAAATTCAAGAGAGGTAGTAACAGCTGCAGTTGCTACCCTATTGCAGTTAGGTTGCAACTGTTTACTAATGTAAGTAGTAAATAGGTAGGAAGAAGCTAGGAACGGTTCAGGAAAGGTAGTAACCGTTGTCGTTACTACCTGTTCGCTTGCAGTTACTACCTTTTTACTAACTTTTTTT